>NC_041724.1:18852392-19152392 GCF_900700375.1 Denticeps clupeoides | reverse complement strand
GGGTGAATATTTTATTTTAAAAAAAAAGATAAAAAAAACTTAGTACAGGTACAGGTCAAACAGGTCGAAACAGTACAGGTCAAAAGTCTGGACACCTTCTCATTCCACGTGTTTTCTTTATTTTCATGACCATTTACGTTGGTAGATTCTCACTGAAGGCATCAAAACTCTGAATGAACACATGTGGAGTTCTGTACTTAACAAAAAAGGTGAAATAAGTGAAAACATGTTTTATATTCTAGTTTCTTTGCTCTGGTTACTGCTTTGCACACTCTTGGAATTCTCTCGATGAGCTTCAAGAGGTCGTCACCTGAAATGCTTCTCCAACAGTCTTGAAGGAGTTCCCAGAGGTGTTTAGCACTTGTTGGTCCAGCTCACCCCAAACCATCTGGATCGGGGTTCAGGTCCGGTGACTGTGGAGGTCAGGTCTCCACTTTTTGTTAAGTACAGAACTCCACATGTGTTCATTCATAGTTTTGATGCTTTCAGTGAGAATCTACCAACGTAAATGGTCACGAAAATAAAGAAAAGACATTGAATGAGAAGGTGTCCAAACTTTTGACCTTTATTGTACATGGCCATATTTTGCCCCTAAACAACAACAATTTATTTTTGTTTAGCCCAAAATCACAAGCAGTATGTCTTGAACCTCGCCTATTAACCTGAAGACCCAGGTTCAAATCCCACTTACTACCATTGTGTCCCTGAGCAAGACACTTAACCCTGAGTTGCTCCAGGAGGGGACTGTCCCTGTAACTACTGATTGTAAGTCACTCTGGATAAGGGCGTCTGATGAATGCTGTAAATGTAAATGTAACCACTACAGAAGACACCCTCATACGTAGATCTTATCTGAACAAAAGGAACAACTCCCTAGAAAACTCACATGGAGGAAAAAGAATGGGTGAAGCCTTGGGAAGGAGTGGTTGGGAGACCCCCTTCCAGGAGAGCAAGAGTGCATAAACCTGATTGTGCCATGCTTAGCAGCAGCAACTGCAATAAGGGGTTTGTGATAAATGGCAACAAGTCTTTTACATCGCTGTGGACTATTGGACCATTCTTCTCTGCAGAATAATTATAATTCACATAGGAGAATTTCCAAACAATCAACCACCTTTTTAAGGTCATGTCACAGCATCTCAAAAAGTTGGACTGACTAGTTCACTCCAAAACCTTCATTGGTTCTTTTTTTAAGCTTACTGGTGTGTTTTGGACCCTTGACCTGCTGCAGAACCCAAGTGTGCTTCAGCTTGAGGGCACAAAACTGCTTGTCTAGTCTTTGCATCAAGCTGACATTTTAGTCTTTATTAGTCTTAGTCACACCCACACTATTTTAGTCTAGTCAAGTTCCAGTCGACTAAAAGTATGAGCATTTGAGTCTTATTTTAGTCAGAACTGTCCATGACTATTTTAGTCCAGTTTTAGTCGACGATAACTGATGGCATTTTAGTCAGTCAACGAAAATTAAATTTTAGTCTGTTTTTTAGTAATGCAATCATTTTGCAATCATAGTCATTTCATAATCATCTAATTATTATATTAATGTTACTTTAAAGACTCAATAATACATCCATTCCAGACACGGAAGACACTCAGACACTGACACTGTTTTTTTGACACATTCTATTTTGAATTTTTTTTACCTCATTGTAAAGGAAGTGCATCCAAAGACTGCTTCATCATTTTCTCCCAGCCATCTGCTGAACCATCACGTGTCTTAAAATCTACTTAATGCCTTGATTGAGTATTGTGAAAGTGACATCATCAGTGTGACCAGAGATACAGGAAACAGAAAACCCAATAAATAACACCTAGTCTTGTTTTTATCTTGTTTTACTCTAGCTTTTATTTTGTAAACCACATTTACTCTCATTTTTATTCATGAACAATATTACATTTTTTGTTATAGTTATAATCACAACCAACATTTATGTTGCACCTCGTTTTAATCACGTCAAAAAGACTAATTGAGATTTTGTCAGTTTAAGATATTTTGACAGATTTTGTTGATTAAAAACTACTTTGAACCTACTTCACTTTATTTTAGTGAACTCAGCTTTACTGATTAACTAGTTAATTTATGATTTAACTAAGGGGACAATTACTTTTTCACATAGAGCTATGCAGGCTTGAGTAGTTTTATTCCTTTATTCACAGTCATCATTTTGTGATTACTTTGGTTATCCTTGTGGAATATTTCAGTTAGGGAGGGGGCAAATAGTGTCGTTTGTGTAGTTCACAGCACTAGGTTCATTTCACAAATGGCAACGGTCTCCCCTTTTTTAGGCACGCATCAAAATATTGTATATCAAAATATATCAATAATGAGTGCAGCTTTCTTGCATGCATTATTTATGGTTACTGAAGTAAACAATAGCTTGTTCATTAAGACAAATGCAAAAATATTTCAGATGCTGGACCTTAAATAAATGAACTGTGTTCGAACAATGTTTTGCATGCAAAGTCTGCTTTTTGATTCATGACCTTTGCTGCAGCAGCTGGGTTCCCACGATAACAATTACAGCTATTCACATATTCAGATTTCTTTCCTCGGTGGTGTGACAAAATGATGATAGCAAAAATGAGGTTGTCACTGGGTTAATATTATAATAATATATACTATATTATAATAATGTACTTACAAAAAATACAAGTTCCACAGTTTATGAAATTATGAAAACTTGAAGGCTTTATTTACAAAAGCTTTAAAAAAGTTAATGCTGAGAAATGAAGGAGGTTTTCTTCCTACTGCATATACATCCACCACACTAACTCGTAATATGAAGGTTATGCTGTAAAAGATCAGCCTCTAATCTGTGAAATCAGAAGAACTTTTCTCCAACTCCTCATCTCTGCAAGAAGATCTCTGTCATGCCAGAGGAAAGGTTACAAACATAATCATTTCATTGGTGATCATTTTTGTGATCTTGTGATTTTGTAATTGACACATGGCTGTCAAGCAGTGCATCTAAATGCATGGGACAGTGGTGGCCTAGCGGTTAAGGAAGCGCCCCCGTAATCAGAAGGTTGCCGGTTCGAATCCCGTTCCGCTGCTTCCCGGGCACGGACATGGCTGCCCACTGCTCACCAAGGGTGATTGGTAAAATCAGAGGACACATTTCGTTGTGTCACCGTGCGCTTGGCTGCGGTGTTTCACAATGACAATCATTTCACTTTTCATGGGGATAAAAGCTGAGGCGGCTACTCCAAAAAGCATTTATTCAAATGCCTTCAGTACATGCAGCAGTTCTAGGCAACAGAGAATTGTTGACATACAATAAAAAGATGCAAATGTCACAAAAATATGCTTCATTCAAAACAACACTACGGGTAAAAAGTATTCCACTGACGTCAGGAATTTAAGATATATAAGATTTATTATAAGAAGCATTATTACTTAAACCATTCAAAGGCTTTGAGTATGTCTCAACTAAAACACTACAAAACCCTTGAGTTACTGGTTGTCCTGATGAAAATGAATGAATCTCAGTTTGCTTAACTTGTGGCAGTTTCCATCACACGTGTAATCTTGGTTAAAAAAAAAAAAAAAAAAGAAAGAAGAAGAAAGAAATGAACCAGTGCTCTCTCCTAAGGGCAAAGTCTGTGTGAAGCGCCTGTAATAACCTGGAACCCTCACCATTTACCAAGTGTGAACAAAAGAACTCCAATATCAGGGAATAACTGTACAAGTAGATGACTGGCATTTTAGTGTTCAATCATTCCAAATGCAGAAGCTAATCAGAAATGAAATTTAGTTTTTAAAAAATAAAACACAGCTGAATGCGCTTGTTGTGGGATAAAGAAGAAAAAAAAACTAAAACACAGAGCAGTCCGTCTGCCATAAAAACACAAGTTTAGTGAAAAACGTTAACAGAGAAAAGGCAACGATGGGTGAGATATCATTTAGCTCTCTATATAAAAAAAGCCTGATTACATGTTTAAAGTGCAAAATTCTTTCTGAACATTTATGAAACTTAAAAAAGAAAGAGAAAAGTACAGCCCTGCTTGTGAGTTTCAAATACAAACCTATAAGCCATTTCAAGCTGCTTTCTTTCATCATGAAAGACTGTCTGTGTGTGTGTGTGTGTGTGTGTGTGTGTGTGTGTAAATGGCATTTTCCCCATCACCTGTTCACATTGCTGAGGGGTCTGGGCAGATAAAGAAGACACTCTGCAGTGATGGAGCTCAAAATGGGTCACGACTGCTGCTTGTTGGCCTCCTCCTCATAAGCATTTCCGGTGCCATTCTGGACGTAGGATGAACCCGAACCAAGTCCATACAGGTGACCACAGTACTTAGCATCATCTATGTGGTCCTCAAAAAACATCTGAGAACAGATTGTTGAGAACATTGTTGATAGCAGCAACACAGTCTTAGTGCTGAAGACTACAAATGATACATATCTGAAATAGTTTGCAATATTTAAACCAAAAGAAATGTGGCAGAAAGTCCTGAAGTAAGCAGTTCATGTTCATCCCACATTTTGCAATGTTCAGATCCTCAAATGTATGAAAAGGGCAGTGGTGGCCGAGCAGTTAATCAGAAGGTTGCCGGTTCGAATCCCGATCCGCCAAGGTGTCACTGAGCCCACACACTGCTCCCCGGGCGCCTGTCATGGTGCCCACTGCTCACCAAGGGTGATGGTTAAATACAGAGGACATTTCATTGTGTGCACAGTGTGCGGTGCTGCAGTGTTTCACAATGAATGTCACTTCACTTTCACTTCACCTAAAGGAATCAGGCTCCTGAACAAATAGAAGACCAAATGTAAATGGTTTTGTGTAGCGGTCTCTTTATCGACTATAAGACTCGGAAGACAATAAAGTGAATCATGTGCCTGTTTTACTGCCTCTGGACAGGAAGTGGGACAGTTTACTGATTTGCCAAGAAATCTGGTCATGATCTGCATATATATGACATATACATACCTCTCTCATTTTGAAGAAAGCCATGCCAGTGAGGAGAGAGTCTGATCCAGCCTGATGTTGAGGACCAATTCTCTCCAGCTCAAGTTGCTCAGCTACCTCCTGAAGACCTCCCTGTTCATACAGAAGACGACTGCCCATCAACCACCACATAAAAAAAATACAGACACCAATCCTTCCACCAGAAGCTCATACCTTCAGGTTTTTACAGCTCTTCATGAGATATTTCACATCATATATGATGGGGAAATACAGACGCAGGATCTCAAAAAAATCTACTTCCTCTTCTGGCAAGTTGGAATTGGATAAAATTTTGATAAGGTATCCAAAATCATAGCCACTACGAAAAGATAAGAAAAAAAGATTCAAATAAATGAATAGCAGAGTAGCCAGGAGAGAAATGTGGACGGAGCATAAATGTTACTGTCAGTTTATTACCATTTCAACACAAATATCCACAAAACTAGTCAGATGTTTTGATACACCTGCTCACTTATTGACTATTTTTTATATGAATAAGTATGATAAATGTTGCATATATGCATATACTCTTCAAACAGTGAAGAGTGAGCTGTTGCAGTGATTTCACACTCTTCTCTTAATCACCTTGTTTTAGACTGGTGCTTATGTACAAATCTATAAATCACCCGTTCTTGAGAACTGGGACTATGACTATGCTGTAAATAAAATGTTATCTTTAATGTTCTGTAATATGCTGAATGAGGTGTCATAACTATAATCCTTATTCCCATTAATACTTAAACAGCGTGTTTGAAATGAGCCCTTTTTAAGGTAATTTAACTTTAACAGTGCAAAACATTTTATAAATAGTTCTAATTTCATATATATATATATATATACACACACACACACATACACACACACTTAAATATACATTAAACATGTTGAATAACAGTGTTTATAAGAAGTTATTTAAGGTTTGTTGCTAGAAGTGTCTCAATTCTCCAGAAGGGGTGATATGTCAACTCCATCATCAAGAAGTCACCACAGTCAAATATACAGTCAAAGAAATCTGAAATGAAATGAACAAGATGTGCTTTAACTGCAGACTTTCCACTTTCATTTACATCCAAATCAGGTGAACGCTATGGGAACTCCTGACTATGTTCATGATAGAAATTCCATTACACATGACTAATAAAATAACACGTTTTCATGCTTTATGTTGTAATATAATCTCATTTCTGTGTACATGATAGAGTAAAAAAGGTCAAGGTTTGAGAGCAAAGATTTGAATCATTCAAAATGTATTTTGACAGCATAACTGCAGACTAAAATGTGGATTAAAAGCTCGTGAATGTCTCTCCAGGCTCCGGAAAGCAGGTGCATTAAAACATTTGACCGGAAGTACATTTCCGCTGCGATTGAACAATAATAAAAACCCAGCTTACTCCAACCTGCCTTCGGTTAAATATAGTAAACGGTGCACAGCACAACCCCCTGACTGCTGTAATAATGCTATTATGCATGTTCTTTAAATGCGGCGTAGTAAAAGTGAAAGGGAATTCAGACCTGTGAAATGACAGCCACTTGACACCTTCACAAAGCACCACACCTGACGTCATAAGCAGTTCAGCAAAGTAAAGCGTCTCAATGCCCTCCTCCTCGTGCTTCTTAAACTGGATACCAGATGTAGTCAAAAGCTCTATGGAGTCCTGTGCATACATATCTTCTCTGCAGAGGTCGAGAACAGCACGGATTCTGGAAAAATCCTTTCAATAATGGTCAACATCACAGATCAGTAAACACTGTCACACAATACCTACGTGAGGTTAAACTTGAAATTGAACTGCCATGTTGAAGTTCCTGGTGGGTAGTCCCCATTTTCATTCATGAACGTTAGACCCAACTGTATAATCTTCAGTAAATCGACGTTGCACCTCAGTAACTGATACTGGTAATCTGCATTGCTCCGGAATTCTCCGATCGGTCTGGCAACAACTCCAGGGAATTCAGTGTCCTAAAGAAAAGGGTTGAAAACATTGATCCCTCTCGTGGCTACATGATACGAAGCTCCAGTAACGGTTTCATGTGCATACACTACGGTTCAAAGGTTTAGGGTATTACTTGATTTTTCTCCTTCTTCTACCCCTGGCTTCTCCTGTTTGGCCACAGCGAACCAGCCAGTTGCTTGAATGATTATTAGAAATTATATTTTGTAATGATCTGAAAGCACCTACACTGATTAAACAAGCAGTCGAATATCTGGTGCATCAGCAAATGCAGAAATCAATCATTTTTTTCTCTAGCTAGTAATGTGATTTATTAAAGGTCCCATGACTTGAAAATGTTTTTTTTTGCTTTTATGAGTCTTATTTGTCCCCTAATACTGTATCTGAAGTCCTTTTCCGAAATTGAGCCACAATAAGCTTTCCCAGGATGCACTGTTTCAGTGTCTGTAGCTTTAAATGCTAATGAGGAGGAGAACGGCCTATAGAAGCTGAAATGATGTAATCAACACCATCCAGTAACCACAATGTCTTCAGAGTCTCGCGTGACTGGATGTAAAAATGAACAGAAATGTATTTTTTAGATCAATCACCAAGCAACTGCAATGCATTGCACGTTTAGAATGACGGTTGGTGGAAATGTTTTAGGGGAGGGGCGGGAAATTCTGGCCGGAAGAGGCATGAGAAACGGGACGTAACCTTTTCCCCTTATGAAGTCATAAGGGGACAAATTCCAGATCCGAACGTCTGAGTTGCCGCTCTCTGAACAGCGAAGCAGAATGACCAAAACTCTCTTTACACCTATCACCATTTCCAGCCACTGCAGGACCATAGACAGGCTCGAGGAACTCAAATTAATGTTAAATCATCTCAAAAAGGCACATTTTCATGAGAGGTGACCTTTAATATAGAAATAATTTTTCATGAAGAACAAGGACATTTCTACATCGAGCTAAGTTAAGAATTGGTGTTTGTGGAGGTAAATCTAGGTCCATACCATTGCAATATAGCTGTATTTGTGGATGACCTGGCGGATCCTCTTCAGCTCCTCGTCCAGGTTGTAAGCCCAAACTTCACATATCCTCTGGCTGTGATCCACAGTGGCTGCGGGCATAGTGCTACCTTCAGGGGCAATGCATCAAACTCAAACAGACAAGGTCCCCTTCGGGAACCTAAAAAACACAAAATGGCTGATTTCAGGTTATTCGCACCCAGAACTTCCAGCACAGACATCTGCCATGTACGTTTATACTAGAAATGCCTGTAATGGCAGCAATTCACTTGTTATACTGTGATGAAGACAAGATCGCCAGGATCTGGAGGACGCTGTGGCTTTATTATAAAGGAACATGTGGAGAGATCAGATTACAGCCAACTGATAAAAATAGCAATCTGCCAGACAGGGAAATTTGGAAGAAATGGAAGTCTGATGTGACAGAAGGTGCTCAGAGTCCCTCTCCAGTCCAGCTGATGAGGGAAACGAACGAAGCGCCACTATGAAATGCTAGCAGGATAAAGCAAATATTAGTGACGTTGTGAAGGCGACATGAGGCGCACGGCGCTCCATTCAGCCTGCGTCCAATCCCGTCACCGGACGATGACACTTCCACAGACCCCGCCAACGTAGCCGGCGTGGCGTGGCGTGGCGTGGCTTACCTCTCCCCCGCCGGAGAGTCGACCTACAACCACCGCGTCTGCACACCACCGCGTCTTCTACTCGCTCTCAAGGCGGACATCAAGCCGGCAGCTCCAGCCAGGCAACCACAGGCACAACTACTGCGCAGGCCAGTGACGTCACCACGCTGCGCGCTGACCTTTCAACTCGCGTACGTCAGGGGGAGGTCATGCAGTTAGTTAGTTAAACCTTTAATGGCATTACACTGAAGAACCAAATTGTGGGGCTAATCAGTACAGACAGAAATGCAGATAATGTAGTTTTTGTAGTATATAGTTGTTTAATATAAATAGTTGTATATATAGTTGTATAGTGTATATAGCTGTACAGTGTATACAGTTGTATTGTATATATAGTTGTATAGTGTATATAGCTGTATTGTATATATAGTTGTATAGTATACATAATGGTAAAGTATATATACTTGTATAGTGCATGTTTGTGTGTGTGTGTGTGTGTGTGTGTGTGTGTGTATGCAAGACTCTGCAGAGGAATAAATAGATGCACATATTGTAAATAGCCGTCTTGACTGCCCTCTGCAGCCTCTTCCGGTCTGACTGTGTCCTGGAGAGATTGAAGATCATGGTGAAGATCTTCCCTGGGATCCATCAGTTCAGGCCATTTTCCTGAGGTTCCCCTCACAACGTCCTGCACCTGTACAGTCATTTGGAGGGACCTGGAAGCAGCCCAGAAGCAACGTTGCACGAAATACACACAAACCCATAACACTACCAGTCTAATAACTTGTATACTGCAGCTTGTGCCTCCTTAGTTCAGAGTGCATGGAACTTTGGCACTGTTTCACATTTTCAATACACAATAGAAAAAAAGAGCAGACTTTCTTATTCACTGTCTCCTTGTGTCTCTTACATCGAGAATCTGAATGTCTGCTGCTCCTACTACTTTATTCCAGTTCCAGTCTTTCTGTGGTGTCCTCCACTGCTTTCATCACTAAACCTGTTCCCAAACATCGCAGCACAAGTCAGCAAGTAAGAACCAGTTGACTGTAGTCTCGGTCTCTGGTTGGTGTGCGTTAAACCGTGGTAATTTCAGTTAATGGCTCTTCTAAGGTAGAGAACAATACGAGGCAGTGGTGGCCTAGCGGCTACGGAAGCGGCCCCATAATCAGAAGGTTGCTGGTTCGAATCCCGAGCCACTGAGGCCACTGCACACTGTCCCCAGTGCCTGTCATGGCTGCCCACTGCTCACTCAGGGTGATGGTTAAATACAGAGGACACATTTCGTGCTGTGTATCACAATCACTTCACTTTACTAGCCACTTTATGTAAGAGAAGAATGTCTCTTATTCGAGAGTTCCAAACGAACTCTGATGAAAAAAAAATAGGACATTTTGGAAAATAAATCAATTTGGCACAGTTGCTATGGTTACATACAGTGGAACTACTGATTCATTTTAATCAGGGCCATACAAGGTGTACAAGGCTGAACATGCATGTAGTGAACCACTGGAAAGTTTTTCTTTAATGTGTGGAAGGGGGAAGTGAAAGCCTATATCAGGGACCTTTTGCATCATTACTGTCCACCGAGGACGCCGAGGTCATCTAATCAGCTGCTGCTCCCTGTTGCAAGTTGTTTGAGGAGGAAAGGTGACCGTGCGTTCTCTATGGTGTTCTACCCATGTACTCTCTTCTTCTTCCATTGAAAGTTTTAGATCAAAGCTCAACAAAATCATTTTTTAAAGGTTCTTAGACAGTTAATGTTTTTTTCTAGCACAAGTACCACCATGTGAACCCCAAGGCCAATTGGTACAAACACCAGGGAATATATGGCAAGTTAATCTGGCTGCATTGTCACGAGCGAGAAACAAAGATGGGTTGCCACTTGTCCTCGTATCAGTGCAGCCTAAAGCCGTGCATCCGAAGAGCGGTTTTAACTCAACTGTATTATTGGGAGGGTGGAGGGTGCCCCAAGATGCCGTTTGTTTGGTCTACAACCAAATAGAGGCTCTTGACTGCAGTGAATGAGCGGGTCACTGATGTAACCGATGTGGAGTCTTGGTCCCTCCATGATAATGACTGCAATGTCTAACATTAAATGTTAAAAACTTGTCCAGGTTGACTTTGCCCCAGGTTGCTTGTGCCCCACCCATCTTGACTCCGCCTGCCACGCTTTGTATTTAGATCTTTTGAGAATTGCATGCTGTCACTTTATCAAGGAGTCAAAGACGGGGTTGATATAACAATGTCAAACAGCCATTACCTGTCTTCACTGTGTTCATTAGTTTATCGGCTGGTATGTCCATCCATTCATTAGATGGATAAGTTATACGAAGGTCACAACTGTCCAAATTACAAAAGAAGGGGTCTGATTAAAAAAAAAAAAAAAAAAAAAACACATTTCTATGCAATAATGAAGTTACAGTTTGCAAACACTGCTACCAACTATCCAATATGTTTAATAGTGTTAAAGATTAATATAACATATACTATACTATGTTATAGTATAGACTATAATTTTGTTCACCAGATGGCAGCATTTGGATACTAAATTGCTCCTTATAAATCAGAGTAAAACAGTGTATTATGTTTGGATTTTGGATAGTGTTTGGATTTTTAGTAATGCCATTATATCAATGAATGCTTCTACATGAAATACAGTAAAATATCTCTCATACAGGGATAAAATAAACCTGGAAGACAGGGAAGGGAATACCCCAGTTAAGGTTAAAACAGGACATTACTTAATACAATAATACAAATGCATATAATCAAAGAGGTAGTGCAAATAACAGTGAGTAGAATTATATTTTTGTTTTAATCACAAATGACCCATTGCTGTTTTCTATGAACACTTTGTATTATAAGTGACCTGAATTTGAGAGTTCTGCAACTGGACAGAGAACAGAATAGATTACACCCGATACATTTCATTATATATCTTTTTAGCAGATATGCCGAAGAGATGCCTTCCATGGAGACAACTGCAACTACAGCCCACACACTTCCAGAAATGATGAGTGAAGAGAAAGGTGAGAATGGTCTCCACATCTCTACTGAGAAGGTAGATGGAGTGCGACAGACAACAAGCTTTCTCTCCATCTTGGGAAGCCTCAATATGTTCCACCAAAATGAAATCAAGAGTAAATCCACCATGATCCCAAAGCCGTAAAACATAAAAAAACATGGAATGCTTTAGGCAACACTGTTATTAAAAATAATATACCACTAAGACCTTCATTTTGGTGAGGGATGCCTGCTTTTAAAGAGCCAATAAATGCTGTCTCTCTGTATTATTCTTCCCTGATAAAAATTCCTCCCACCAAAAGTGCTTTTGTTTGACTTGCTTGGTCAGTGCTGAGAGGGATGGTCTTGATGTTCCCTCAGTAGAAGGTAGGCAGAAGATGGTAGGGAGAAAGCTGGCCTTTCACAGGCTCCAAAGGAAATGGAGAAGTTGTTGTGATGAAGAAATTCTTGGTGATGGTGGTGGCCTTGAGTTGATTCTGCTGACTCCATCAACAGAAGAGCCTGAAGTTGAGTGTATGGTGTTGGTGCCTCCTGTACCATCTTCAGGCACAGGTCGGGGGGAGGATTGGCTCTCTGTCAGTCTCTGTGGGATGTTGGGTTTGAACTCTGAGCTGTAGCCTACGAACAGAAGGACGTTGGATGTAATGTCCATCTTGGCTGAGACTGAGCAGCAGGGCAGTTGAAGATTCAGGGTGTTCTACACAAAATGTGTTAAGGTTGTTAATGTTGTTCATGTTCTTCAGTATTAACATCTCAAAGCCCAGACACTTTCTTCCATTCTCCCTGCCACATTCTTTCTTTGAGTCTATCACATAGAAGGATCATATCAGTGGCGGCTGGTGGAATTATTTTTGGTGGGCCGCACTTTTGCAACTCATTTATCAGATGCGCTCTGAAAGGGCTCATTTTCAGTCATTTCTTTTTT
The DNA here is from genome assembly GCF_900700375.1 of Denticeps clupeoides. Taxonomy (NCBI): domain Eukaryota; kingdom Metazoa; phylum Chordata; class Actinopteri; order Clupeiformes; family Denticipitidae; genus Denticeps; species Denticeps clupeoides. Next base: position 19,139,913 of record NC_041724.1, on the reverse strand, counting down.
TATAAGAAAATTTCACCGCTTCGCCTTTAAACATGCATGTCCCTAACAAGTATTTTAATTTTCATGTTTTTTTTTAAATATATTTATATTACCTTTTTCTTCATGTGAGACTGGTGGTCGAGCCGCCACTGGATCATATATATGCAGAAACAGAACAATGAAAATGTCTGACAAGCACCGATGGAGCACCACATCTCTGCAGCTTCTAGACAAGCACTTCCATGAGTCTGACAGACTTATCTTAGCTCCAGCCAATACGATTTATCTCATAATTCTCAGGCTCTCTACTCTTCAGCAGGAAACTATCTAAAATTGTCTCATGTGCAAACAAAAATAGGCATGAAATGAAAACCAGGTGGATTCTAAGCCTCGCAGCTGCACTCCGTTGGTTTACTGAGAAATGCCTCTTATTAAAAAGAGCCCCCACTGTAGTGAAAGGTCCAAAGTAGATTATGGGAATATGTTCTGGAGAAATAGACTGAACCATTGTAGATGGGATTAAAATGATTTTGCCGTGGGAAAACAAGCATTGTCTTATACTTTTATAGCATTTCTTTACAATGTGATATAGATGCCGTTAAAATGGTTCTTGTTAAGCAAAAAAAATGTACTTCATCATGTGAATGTTCTCAACATTTTTAACAAGGCATTGTGCATGCAGTACTGGATCTGCTAAGATTATGATTACTGTTTATAGCACTTTTGTGGCCAGCATGCTCACACCCATCAGAGGTGAATGATGTTGAAATAGCAAAGAAATTGTAGATCATTCCACTGAATACAAAAGTTTCTACAAACTTTATTTAAAAAGTCAATACAATTCTGCAGTTAAACATTAAGCAGATCCAGTTGTTTATATTATGCTTTTCATAAGATTCCCATGAAAGTTTGTCAAGATGTTCTTTAAGATGCAATGCTAAAGAACAGCGATATGTTTTGTAGCTGGTGACAATTTGCTCTTTTTCTTTGCTTTTCATTTGTCTTTTCTGTTTAATACTCATATGAGCTGATCAGGTTTGTGAAGACATGCATTTTTTTGTAGATCCTGTGATGAAAAGGGCAATATGAACAAAATGTGTTATCATTCATCTGTCATTTGTAGATTATTGATTTCCAAAATAATAAACGCTTGTTGTTAATGGTCATTTTCATGGAAAAATCAAGAGTGTTGTCTAATATTACAAGGGTATCAACTGTATATGGGAGCTACCAAATCCACATTTGGAAAGGTGCTCTGTGGTTCAGCAGGGGAGTCGTCCAGAGTGTATAGATGACGACAAAGAGTAATTGAGCCCATTGGCACCTGACAAGAGTTGAGTCAGTCAGGTGCCGGATGCAGGGTCCACTTCTTTAGCCTGAGCCTGAATCTGGTTACAGGACACTGGAACGGCTGGTGACCTCATCACTGAACCCACTTCAGTTTGCCTACCAGCCTGGCATTTGTGTAGAAGATACTGTCACCCACCTCCTGCACTGTTCCCTCTCTCACCTGGAGACCACTAGGTTCCTAGTGGAACTGTGAAGACCATGCTGTTTGGTTTCTCCAGTGCATTTAATGCCATCTTACCCACAGAGAAAGCACAGTGACCCTGGTCTTCAGCCAGAATTCTGGAGTTTGAGAACATGTGACAATAATTAGGTGCATGTCCCCACACATCATCTTTTTAATCGTAACAAAATCTGAAAACAGTCAAGTCCATTTAAATTGGAATAATTTCTGCATTTAGTGAGAGGTCTGGCTATTGTACTGTTGCTGCTGGTTTGTACATGTATTTAAAGAATGACAGAAATAAGAATTATTTCATCATCTAAAGATTCTGAGAATCTTGTGAAATCTGTGCACAAAGGATAAGGCTAAAAATCAATACAGGATGCCTGTGATCTTTGTGCCCTTGCTCAGCACTGGATAAATAGAACACAAAACACAATTCCCATCCCATCCACAAATACAGGTTAAAGCATATAAAGAAGCAGCCAGATGTGAACATGATCTAGAAATTCATTTTCTGCATTTTTCCTGGCCAAGCCTGGAAGATATATAGGGAAGCGAGGGAGCCTGGAAGATATATAGGGAAGCCTGGAAGATACATAGGAAAGCTTGGAAGATATATAGGGAAGCCTGGAAGATATATAGGGAAGCGAGGGAGCCTGGAAGATATATAGGGAAGCCTGGAAGATACATAGGGAAGCTTGGAAGATATATAGGGAAGCCTGGAAGATATATAGGGAGCCTGGAAGATACATAGGGAAGCTTGGAAGATATATAGGGAAGCCTGGAAGATATATAGGGAAGCGAGGGAGCCTGGAAGATACATAGGGAAGCCTGGAAGATACATAGGGAAGCTTGGAAGATATATAGGGAAGCCTGGAAGATACATAGAGAAGCCTGGAAGATACATAGGGAAGCTTGGAAGATATAAAGGGAAGCGAGGGAGTCTGGAAGATACATAGGGAAGATATATAGAGAAGCCTGGAATATATATAGGGAAGCCAGGAAAATAAATAGAAGACGCAGATCTATTAATTCATTTTACACAGCATCCCAATTGTTTTACTCTAGTTAATTGAGGCAAGAGTCATTTAAGCTATGTCATCATTAAAGTCAGTCATTTCATTAGCTTAAGTCCTCTTTATCTGTAAATTTCAGTTGCTTAATGCCAGAAGATGAACACCCCACTGCATCAAGGAAGCCTTGCTTAGAAATATGATGTTAGTCATTGTTTATAAGTGATTTCACCCGGACAGTAATAACTGATCATCTGATGTAACATTGATTTGTACATTTGAGCAGAACCATATCTGCACTACACCATGTATGTTAATATGATGATGAAGGTTACGTTTTGAGGTGAAAATGAAGAACCGGTCCTCCTGTGGTGCTCCTCCACCCTCCCCCACCAGTCAGTCAGCCAGGACCAAGCTTTTAGAGGCTCTTCCAGTCCACAGTGGGCAAACACAGATGTCTGTTTCAATGTTTGTCAATGCCAGTTGCCTAACCATTTATCAGAGTTCAGTAGGTACACTGACAGCTGGGGCTCCTTTTTACCTGAAAGATGGGAACTGCCACTCTGTCAGGATGTGTGTTGGCCACAGTCTCTCTCTCTTTCTGAAACACACACATGCTTATTCCCTCGCTTTCCTTCTTTTTCTTACACTCCACCCTTTGTGATCTCCATCCGGTACGATCAGAGCCCTTGTGCTCCATTTGGCAGGACTGAGTGAGTTGAGACACTCTTTGGATGCATGAAGAGAAGAGCAAATAAAGTGGTACTGGGGGTCAGCATGTCAGGAGAACGCGCTGAGAGCTGAAGAGGGGGGGGTCACAAATTACATGTCCTACATCTGCTGGAACCTGGACACATTTGGCAGGGGTGTCACAACCAGCTCAGCAGTTCGACAACATTTCAGGTGAGTACTAGAGTTTAGTATTTACTAATTCATATATTTTTTATTAAACTGAATGGGAATTTTGTGCGTATTTGAAGACTTTCGTATACAGTTTCATTGAATGTTGTAATTCTGTGTAAAATTGGCATTAGGCTGAGAAATGATCAAAAGTATACTTCTCATGTTCTCCTCGTACTTTTGCATTTGCAACTCATAAGCAGAGAATCTGGTTGAACTATGCAGAGAGGAATGCCTCAGGGCGCCTGATGTTCTTAAACCGGGCGAATCTGTTGAGGGGAAGAATGTTGCAGCCACGGTGCATAAAAAGGGCATTTAATGAGGATGTGTGTTGAACACACACTGTGATCTTTGTGTTTAATAGACAGCTAAATACAGGCAGTGTTTAAATCAGGTTTTGTATGGAACAGCCTGTTGTGTATGAATGTGTTTAAATCACAGATGGAATGAAGTTCATTTGTGTTGGAGTTTGTCTGAACCAAGAGGATGTAAGTCAAAGTATTTGCAATATTTAATCCTCTTAGGAAGTAACCCAGAATGTGGGTTTAATTTATGTTCTTATCCACCACAGGCTTAAAAAGCCTGCATTCTCTTCTAAATGATTTCATATTAAGGGGTGCATGCAATATTCTCAACAAAAGTCAGGGTGTTGCGAACACCTTCATCAAGTGAAAAGTCATGAAATGAGTTGTATTTGAAGTGCTGCTCTAGTAAAGCAGCAGACAGTCAATCCTTTGTGTTGAAGGAGAGTTCAGTTTTGCACTAAATGTTACCAGTTCTGTGTTTTACAAGATATTAATCACTCCATGGCATCCAGCACAGTAAAAATAGCAGGTACGGAAGCGGACCTGTAATCGGAAGGTCCCCTTGATCAACGCCTGTAATGGTGCCCACTGCTCGCCAAGGGTGATGGTTAAATACAGAGGACACGTTTGGTTTTGTTTCACTTTAAGCTGCAAATCGCTTGGCCCATTTCAAGGTTTAAAAACAAATGGTGTATATTGTAAGATGGGTTTCTGCACGTACGTGTTCGAGACCATGGACCAAGACGTTAGTAAGGTCTGTTGGTTTTAAACTGAGGAAAGGAACCAGCTGGAGTGAAAATGTACAGGCATTACTGTTCAGCCTAATTGTAAGAGTGAATCATGTACAGTATGTGATTCATATAACTTATAGGATAAAACAGATGGGAGAGACATTGGTGTCTACAGAAATGGTGCAAAAACAGGTGCAAAAGGCAACTTAGGTCAAAAAATATCCCACAGAACCCTGCTTTATATGCAGATCCATTCAATCGACTCATCTTCACGAATTCCCCGGATTGTAGAATATGTAGATGCTGGTCGTGAAAGGCTGTCCAATCTTTGGTAGAAAGTTACGAAATGTTAAATGCCTTCTCGTTGTCTGCCCCGCAGAATGCTGGGCCACGTTTTGTCTTTCGCGCGATCCCTGGTGCGGAGGAAGGTGGTGGACATGGACGGCCTGGAGGACTCCAAGTTGTGCCGCTGCCTGTCCACGCTGGACCTGATCGCGCTGGGGGTGGGCAGCACGCTGGGGGCCGGGGTGTACGTGCTGGCAGGAGAGGTGGCCCAGGGGAGCTCTGGACCCAGCATTGTGGTGTCCTTCCTCATCGCCGCCCTGGCCTCCGTCATGGCCGGCCTGTGCTACGCGGAGTTCGGTGCTCGTGTGCCCAAAACGGGCTCGGCTTACCTCTACAGTTACGTTACCGTCGGGGAGCTGTGGGCTTTCATCACAGGCTGGAACCTCATCCTCTCCTACGTAATCGGTGAGCTCAGAAAGTAAAAAGTGAAGAGTTTGTCCAGAGGAAATGTGTTTTTGTGAGAAGAATTCATGGATTCATGATCGTTTCAGTACAGGAAAAGATTTGTTGTGACTGACAAAATTAGGATTATCATATGTATGCGTTCTGAGAGTCATGAGTGTGAACTTCCCTCAGGGACATCTAGTGTGGCACGCGCTTGGAGCGGGACATTCGACGAGCTCGTAGGAGGCCACATCGAGACGTTCTGCAGAGCATATTTCAGCATGAACTCCCCAGGCCTCGCCGATTACCCAGACTTCTTTGCTGTATGTCTTATCTTGCTACTTTCAGGTATGTTTTAATCACGAATCCATATATTTCCAATTATTATATACTTGTCTGAGATGAGTCAAACACGTCAGTACACCTATGTGTATGAGGCAATTGATAAATCCAATAAGACAGGCATGGAACTTAATAATATTAGTAACTGGGGAGTAACTCAACCTGCAACCACAACCCACAGAATTAATGACCCCTCCATATTCCTATTATGGTAGTCCATCTTTAACATAACTCATTTTGTCTACAGTCTAACATGGGCAGGAAACACAGGCACAATATTACCGATAGGTTCAAGTCTCAGTTGGGCAATAACTGAAAAACAGCTTAGATACAGAATTGAGCTCAATATCATAAAGAGCTGCTGGTTTTATGAGTTATGTGTTAATTTGGTGATTGGATTGTATAGTAATTGTGGCTTAGAGGTTTGTGCATTGTGCATGTCTTTTTTTATTAGGAGTATAAATTAGTTCTGAATAAATGAAAGTGATTTCTTCTTTTTTTTCAGGGCTTTTGTCTTTCGGAGTTAAAGAGTCAGCCTGGGTCAGCAAAATATTCACAGCAATTAATGTCCTGGTTCTGGTTTTCGTCATACTCTCTGGTTTTGTGAGGGGAAACCTGGAAAACTGGAGTATATCTGAAGAATCCCTCATCAATGTCACCATTGTGAAAAGGTATTGTGCTTGTGTTACCATAGGAACATACAGTAGCATGTCATTTTCCCACGAGCAAAACGACTCGCTCTCAATAACGGAACTTTTTGTGTTATTACACAAAATTAGATCAGATCACATTTTATGACAAATTAGTTCACAGTTCTCATGCAACTGTGTGTGTGTGTGTGTGTGTGTGGTCACCTCATGCTTAATCCTGGCCATCCTATTGGCCACCCCAAGTCCACATCCAGACCAGAACATTTTTTCTTGCACTGCAACGGTACTTCCGGACCGTTGCGCTCAATTCCCAAAAATGTTTTCGGAACGTGTTTAAAATTCAAAAACATTTTGCGGCAAGACAGTTACGTGGACAAAAATGATTTTCTAGTCGTAGTTCTTGTGAAGACGTTTTGACATACGACTTGCGTCAGTCTGACTTACTGGCTTACCATACCGCAGGGTGGTGCCGTCTGGGCACGTGCAGGCCCTGCTCCTGCACGTCCCGGCTGAACCCTCATGCCACCCACGGGTGCTCGTGAGAAAAGTCTGGGCAGACTGGGCACTAGCGCCACCCCAAAACGATCACAGATCCATTCTGGCCACCCCACTGAAAATTTCTGCCTCCGCCCTTATCCAGAGTGCCATGCAATAAGTAGTGACAGGGACAGTCCCCCCTGGAGAGTGTCTTTCTCAGAGACACAATGGTAGTGTGCGGGGTTTGAACCTGGGACGTCTCCTGGTTCAGAGACGCCACCCTCGCTGCCTTTCCAGACATGCTGGGTTGAACTGGTGATTCAGGCAGAGAGGGGGCAGCTGTGGAACCACCTCCGCTTGGAGGGGGAGCGTGAACAGCGTGAGGTTCATTAGCAGGTAATCCGTCCTTCCAAATCAGGGTGCGGCGGGTCCGGTCGCCGGTCCAACAGCTGCCATGTCTTTCTGTGGTCCCCACAAAGTTCAGATTTGGCCTGAGTGTTCTCCTTTTTGTTTCCGTTATTAATAAAAGTCGTTCTTCCATTTCAGAAACCTCTCAGGCACGGACAACATTACCTGTGATTATGGTGCTGGGGGATTTATGCCTTACGGATTTGGAGGGACACTTGCTGGGGCCGCCACCTGTTTCTATGCCTTTGTTGGCTTTGACTGCATTGCAACAACAGGTGAGTTTGTATTGTACAGACAATGACATCATTTCAACTGAAAACCAGCTGACACCTCTGAGCTTCCTCTGCCAATGAATTCATAAACCATGAGGGATATTCTGCTCTGGAATGAACACCAGTTGCTCCTTTGCTTGTGTAGTAGATCAAAAAAAGCAAATCAGAAGAAGGACCAACGCTGGAACAGCTTCGCAGTTTGGTTTTCTACTGAACAATGGCAATGATAATAATGAGACATTAGAATTACTTTGACTTCAGTAAATTCAGAACTAGAAGGCTCATGGGTTAATTGCAAAGATGTGACAGAGACTAAACTTTGAACTTCATCTACCACACAAGTGAAGACTAACAAATAATAATACTCTCAGTGAAACACACAAAAAGAAATGATTAATTCTGAAATACAAACTTGCAAACTTACCAAGCCTGCAAAGACAACAACAAAATAAAATATGCAATACGACCAACAGAAAAAATTGCCGCCACAAACAATAGCAACAATTCCATGAATTTTGTGATGTAGTTAATGTCGTATTGTGTCACCATGCACCGATCCTGTCACCGCACCCCATCAGCTCCACTCCACACCGTGATTTAAGGCCACCTCTCCCATGTGAGAGTGTCCTCCATCTCCACTTCTGCCCTGTGACATCACACCTACTTTCATTTTCGTTAACAGTGAATTAGTGAGCGAACATACGGTACAACATTAAAAGTTTTATCATTTTGTGATTCATCATAATTAATGTATTAGTGACCATTTAGCAAACTGAGTCATTTTACTTTGCTGACATTCCAGTTCAGTTCAATTTCCCTTAAACTGGATCAAATGTAAATCAGTTCCATGATGTGAATTTGCTTTCTCAGTTCACTTAATGAATGGACACAACGCAGCAGCAGATTTCTGGACAGATTTCTGGACATGTTTTATAGACGCTAAAATATGAATTTTCCACTGAATTTTCCTGTTCAGTAACAGACTGGTTTTCATCATGTTGTTCACCATTTCTTTCCCTTTCTGTTTAATATTAAGGTGAGGAAGTGAAGAACCCCCAAAAGGCCATCCCTGTTGGAATCGTGGTGTCCCTTCTTGTCTGCTTTTTGGCCTATTTTGGGGTGTCAGCTGCTCTGACTCTCATGATGCCCTACTATCTGTTGGATGAAAAAAGCCCATTGCCAAAGGCTTTTGAGTATGTGGGCTGGGGTCCCGCCAAGTACATGGTGGCAGTGGGTTCCCTCTGCGCCTTGTCCACTAGGTAAAGATCTGTGTTTTGGCTGCATGCGCATATGATTATTGCTACGCAGATGCATGTGTATCCCAAAAGGGACCTATGATAACTAAGATGTTTTTTAGTATGCAGAACTAGGACACACGTTGCCTCTTTTAGAGCAACATGTTCCTCTTTCTTTTTTCCCCAGTGTTCTGAGAAAATTTCATCTGCATTAATGATGAGTTGATTTGGTGACTGATCTCATTTAATTCATTAATTGAACATATTGTCAAAAAAGCACAACGTTGCACATCCATATGCTTGTAGTGCTTTATATCTGGCCAATTTAGTGATGACACAACACTGGATGAAAAGTGAAAGACATGCTCGTGAGTGGAGCCAGTGTGCTTTGGGACTGTGGGAGCTTTTTGGTTGTGTTGGGGTGAGGCTGCTTTGCTGATTATTGTGTTGGTGTGCATGTCTCTGCTCCACCCATGCAGTCTTCTGGGGTCCATTTTCCCCATGCCACGTATAATTTATGCAATGGCTGAAGATGGGGTACTTTTCAAAGCGTTAGCGAGAATCAATCCTAAGACGAAGACACCAGTAATTGCTACAATGAGCTCCGGTGTAGTTGCAGGTGAGACCCTTTCGGGGGAAAAGATGTGAATCAGAAAAATTATTCAAGCTGTCAATTGTGAAGGATGTGGAGTCGAACCATTATGGTTGTAGTCCATAGTGGGTACGCATGTGTTACCTACAGGCAGAGGTGGCATTTACTCTGTTACATTTACTTGAGAATTTTAATTTTTTTACTTCTAAGACTAGGTTTACAAGACATAATTTTTACTTTTACTTGAGTACATTTGTTAATTACAAAAATTTGTCAATTTCTTACCTCACTACATTGGGCAACACTCGACTTACATTACATTAGATATACATTATACATTATATATGCTTTATTTTATATGCCAGTAGATCTATCCCATTTCATCCATCAGATGTAGCCATGCAGTCACATGATCACTCACAAACCAAAATGGCAGTCGCAACTATTTCCAGTGCTTACAGGTTACAGAAAGAATATCCTGTACAGATAAGCTATGCAAAGCTCTATACATTTCATTTGATCTGCATTTAGCTGTTATAATTAAAATGTCAAGGCTAACACATATAATTAGCTTTTTTTTATGTAAAATACTTTGTACACTCAGATTTAGTCCAATAATCGCTACAAATTGTATTTTAATAATTTCATAATATTACTCAGGCTTGAGGAAAACATTTGGCTCCTATACCTACCTCTGCCTTCTCCATGACACTCTTTAGTCCTTCACAGTTGGCAGGGGTGACCAATGCACTCTTCTCCCTTCCAGAGAACTTTGTGTTTTTTGAAAGATGAAACCCTGTTTTCATTTTTAGCCTGTTGGGTTCCATGTTCCCTCTGCCCCGCATTCTCTTTGCAATGGCACGAGATGGCTTACTGTTCAAATTTCTTTCCAAAGTGAGTAAGCGCCAGTCCCCTGTGGCTGCCACCATGGCGGCCGGTACCACTGCGGGTAAGCTTTTGATGTGAAGTGTTGTGTAGTCACCAAAGGGCTGGTGCTGGTTTTTGATGCATGCATGTGACAGGTGTTAGTGGTGATAGATTTCATGCTAAATAGAATACATTTAGTGAGTGTATTGCTCCAGGACTCTTCTCTGTGTTATTTCTTTCTTCTGAACAGTGCAGCACTGCATGGTATATTCCACGTTGTAGGGACAGATGCTAGATGCCTCCACACCCTGTATTTGATCACTGCAGCAATGAAGGTCATGGGACACTTTGGTCCTGTTGAAGTGAAGAGCAAATATTGTTTCAATTACCACCAAAGGACATCAAGAAAACCAATAAAAGTCCATCACATAGAGATGAACACAAAGTAAACTACATTACAGAGTAGTTGGTCCAAAGTTGGCAGTCTGGTAACAGTCATAGTATATTTGCTCCTTGGCTCTGTATTGCTCTTTTTTTTTGTAATGCTTGCATGGAATGTGAATTAAAATGTGCATTTGTGTGGTCAACTGCAAGCAATATTGATGCACATTTTTATTTTATTTTAATGTATGTGGCACACATGTAAACTATTGGCAAGAAAGAGACGTGTCACTTTACCTGAAAAAGGACATTTCCACCTTAGAAGGAGTTTAATGCAGGGCTACGAGGATGCTTCCTGGGGCACAAGGAGAGGTTAGCAGAGCCGAAAGGAGGCAGGATATTACAAAAAAAAATTCTGTTTGAGAGAGCACTTGTCTAGGTAAAACACTAATAACTGTAGACAATAATTCATGATGAATAATTCTACTGATGTAATTATTTTCATTAAAATACACTGTTTATGAAGAGCATATGAAACTTAAATTCAGCCTTTTCTTTTTATCAGACTGACTGGGAATGAGAAAAAAACCTACATTGCATGGTTGATGGTGGAACTAAGCTTTTAAGACAGATAGAAGGGATATGTTATGATGTTCAAATGCTATGATGTGTAATTATTTGTGTGCAATCATCCTCAGCTATTTTTATTTAAATATGTTATGTACCACAGGATGATACCAGGACTCAAATTCTTCAAACTGTCTTACAGCAGTCATGGCTTTCCTGTTTGACCTGAAGGCCTTGGTGGATATGATGTCGATTGGCACGTTGTTGGCCTACTCGCTGGTTGCTGCCTGTGTTCTTATTCTTAGGTGAGTGTTTGTGGGCTTCTTGCATTTGTACTAATCCAGTCAACATCTGAAATATTAATAAAATAACCAAGTGTCTTTTTTGAGAGTTGACTGAGCGCATTCTGACAGCATACATAGGTTACCTGTTAAAATTCCGAGCGAAAACCTTGCCCATCCCTGTGCCCTGCAGCAGCTGTGATTTTTCATGGTGGCTTTATATTTTCAGACTGGAAATTCTGACTAATAGTCATGACTAGTAAAAAATCTCTGCAGTTCAATGAATGCAACGAATACAACAAACTATGTACATACTACTGCAAACCTACCATAATATTGAAACCGATTTTTAAGCCAAGTATTACAGTATTCAATATGTAGGTGCAGCTATACTATTAACCAGAGCAATGAGTTCAACTGTGTGAGTGATATATTATCACAGTTGTTTTTCACCATCTTTCCAGGTTTTATTAATGCCATCGACAGTTCTTAATCCGATTCCAGTCCTTTCAGTTATCTCCTTAGTTGTTTCATTTGCTTGATTCAGGACAATAATTGGACCTTTTAAAACTTTTCTATGATCACGTAAAGGTGTTTACTGCATCAGTGGTACTTAAATAACATCTAACAGCTGAAATCTTTTAATCTATTAACATTTCAAATTCCCACATATTACATGAAATAACATTACTAGAAATAGTAATAATAATATGAATAATATCATAAATGCAAATATAAGCACTTAAAAAAAAACGTCTCTGTTGTTTTTATGGTTTAATGAAGGTTTCAATGTTCAGTGTTTAAGGTTTGGCTTTGACTTACACATGTAAATGCTTTAAGAATCTGATTTAGTTAATATTCATTGTAGGTATCAGCCAGACCCCACCCGAAAAAAGTCCAGGGAAAGAGGAAACGGAGAAGAGGAGGCGGAATCAGAGCTGACTGAGTCCCACCTCAATATGCTGAAGGATGAACATCTGACATTCAGATCACTCGTCAGACCATCCCCTTTCCCCACAGAGCTGTCCTCCACTGTGGTCACTGTCGCTGTGGGTGTCATAGGTGGGCTACACATCTTCAGGCTTGTGGAGTTCATGACTTTACATGATGTGATTGTATCTGACTATCACCATGGGAGCATCATGACCTCATACTTCCAAGGTTTGAATAGCTGTGCTCAGCTTTGCCCAGTGATTGGATATTATATCTGAGAGGCGTAGTTCAGAGAGAGGCTTTCACTCTCTTGGCCTTTGGTCTTGGCCAGACAGACTGATACATTTTATATTTACATTTATGGCATTTGGCAGATGCCCTTATCCAGAGCGACTTACAACGTGCTCTCAAGTTACAATCGATGAGTGTCACCTCCACGAGCTGATGAGGGAAGGAAGTCAGAGGCGGGACATACTGGAAACAATGGTTTATTAACAGCACAAACCAAACCAGATTGCCAGAACTGTACACACAAGTTGTACGGTCCACAGAAAAATGCTCTGAAGTTCCTTATAACCAGGTTCCAGCCATGTCTACCTAAAAAAAAAAAGAAAAAGTGAAGTGATTGTTACATGTGATACACAGCAGCACAGTACACGGTGCACACAGTGAAATTTGTCCTCTGCATTTAACCCATCACCCTGAGTGAGCAGTGGGCAGCCATGACAGGCGCCCGGGGAGCAGTGTGTGGGGACGGTGCTTTGCTCAGTGGCACCTCAATGGCACCTTGGCGGATCGGGATTCGAACCAGCAACCTTCTGATTACGGGGCCGCTTCCTTAACCGCTAGGCCACCACTGCCCCACAACAGTTACCTACCGGTTCCATGCCAGGTGCGAATCCAGCCGCACCCAATCGTGACAGAGCCGCCCCCTTCACGGGTTACGTCCCATCAGTGGAGGAGGCGGGGTGGACGGCGACAAACACAGGGCTCCTGTCCTGCTGCGTCCTCCCACCGGAGGACCTGGACCTTCTGGCTGGCTCCCAGACGTCGTCCTACATGGCGGCCTCAGTCCCTCCAACCTGCACACAAAAGTCAGGGCCGAACCTTCCGGGTACGTTCGGGCCCTGTCTCCGCACGTCCCCTCTGATGCTTCCGTGCAGAGACGTGGTCCCTGACCCCCCGGCAACCGCTTATTGCACTCCAGCGTGGTACAGCCCCTCTCGCTGCACGTCTAAACATAATCACAGTGTCCTTTTCTGCAATATCAAGTATCAGGCAAATTAGAGTTAGAATAAAGTTTCTTATTCAGAGTATAACATAACTTTCTGATAACTTATATAACGTCGTTATATGCCACACCACACAATTCACTGACTTAATAATGAAGTTGAACAGCGGTTTGCAGGCAAAGTTCAACATCTTGCTGAACCCATTTCATCATCATGGTTTACGCCGCGAGCTCGTACTTGTTTTTTTAAATTCTAGCTCTCCGTACCACCCCTGCTCTTTCTGCTTTCCATCTTTCAAACACCACTGACGAGTGCTCTCAAGTGAAAAAGAAGCGCCGACGGAGGCGGCGTGAGGGACAGCAGTAGCGGAAATGTGATCAACACAGTTCCAAGTCCTCAGACCGGCCACCGGGAGTTGTTCCGGTCCTCCCGATTACTATCGCTCATCTACACGTTAACGGAGGATAAACCTGCCCTCACACATCTGTCCATCTCACAAGAGTTTAAAAAATGTCTGTCTGAGAAGCTAAAACATGTCATAATGTCACTCATTATTGAAAAGTATGAATACAATTCTAAAAAAAAGTTCAAGCTCAGGAATTTTTGGAGCTCTCTGGAGGCCAACTGGGCCCATATAATGTGAAAGTGAAGTGATTGTCATTGTGAAACACTGCAGCACAGCACACGATGACACCCTTGGTGAGCAGTGGGCGGCCATGACAGGCGCCCGGGGAGCAGTGTGTGGGGACGTTGCTTTGCTCAGTGGCACATTGGCGGATCGGGATTCGAACCGGCAACCTTCTGATTACAGGGACGCTTCCTTTACCGCTAGGCCACCACTGTCCCAACTAGGCCACCACTGTCCCAATCCATAGACTGAAAAACAAGATTTTTTGACGTGTGGGTGGTAAAGTTCTAAAGTTCACACCCTGACATAAGTGTACCAGGAAGTGGAATTGTTTTTAATATTTGAATGAATGAAGAATTGATATGAAACTGCTTTCTGCAGATTTGGTAGAGAAAGACGGTGATTATTTGATATCATATTAAGCTGTTGATGTATCTTCTCTAACTTTCAGTGGTGGTGATTTGTGTTGTCAGCATACTGACCACATACTATGGCCAAACAATTCTTGCTCTGGCCCCATGGGCCCTGGGAACGCTGGCAGGAACCTTTGTGATCTTCGTTGCCTCCATCTTCCTCATTTGCAAGCAGCCACAATCAAGTAGGAAGGTCTCCTTCATGGTAAGTGTCATGCTAGAAGGATTTGTTCTCACCAGATTCTATCCCGTTCGGTCAGATGGGGTGTCTTTTTTGTTGTTGTAGGCGAGCAGCTGTTAAAATGGCCCTTCTCTGTTTCTCTAGGTTCCCCTCCTGCCATTTCTACCCATCTTGAGTATATTTGTCAATGTTTACCTCATGGTCCAGCTGAGTGGGGACACATGGATCCGCTTTTCCATCTGGATGGCAGTGGGTAGGTGCTCCTTTACTAGGAGGAAGGGTCACATCTTCAAAGAGCTATAAAGTTCAATTGAACCAGACGAGCAGAAAAGCTGTGGTCAGTTGTAGGGTACTTATGAAATCTGAAGCCTGATTAATAGAACCACCACAGAAATGTCAGAACAGAACTCACGACCTCCTAATTTTCCTCAGGATTCCTCATTTATTTCTGCTACGGCATACAGCACAGCAGCGAGCGAAGCCGCATGCAAGAGCGCTGTGGCAGCGTGCCGAATAAGGAGAAGAGTGAGATGGGTGCAGAGGGGAGTGTGGAGCGCTTCATTCCATCCGAAAAAACCACCAAGTTCTAGAACAAGCGGCAGGAAGGGGGCGTGGCCCCGCACCAAACAAGCACTGTGCTCTTCACTTCGATCCACAACATAAGTATTATTTTTGAGCTTGTTTTCCATATTTCTCTTCGACGTTCTAACTTTTGGTGCTGACTTGGTAACTGTGGATGGATGAGTAGCTTTTCTGATGATTCTGAAATCTACAGTTGTGTAGTGGTTGTAGATCATAATCAAATCAGGTAAATCAGAAGGACTGTGCTGGCGGTCATCAATCATTCTCACATCAACATTGATGACGTTTTATTTTTCATTTGCAAGCTTTTACGTATAATTCTGTTTCGGAATGAATTTGGTTTCGAATGAAGCAGTGTTTGAATATCAGTGCTCTATAATGTTTAATGCTGCAGTGTAAGGAACTTTTGAACTCTACTTTTATATCTTTGTGTGTTTTAAGTGCTGGTGTAAATGCTAAGTGAATGTACTTGAAGGTGCATATTAATTGCAGTATTAGTATATGTGAAGCTGCTGTAAAGTATATTGTCACCATTTCAAAAATAAAGTATTACGCCACATTTTTTATTTTCTTACTATTATTATTTAAATTATTGTTATAATAATTTGTCATAAATATGCGATTATACATGGATTTTATCAATCTCTTAAAATATCTTTGATTCTTTGAAGAATTAAACTCAGCATATTATACTCTATAATAAAGAAGAGTGTCAAAATATCAGCAAACCTTTTTTAGTGATGAGGCTGAGACGTAAGTGCTGGTCATGTGATCCAGTCCCATGGTCCCAGATAATGGCTGATCCATGAGCCCCACCAAAGCAAAAAATATATCATAATGTGCAGAGAGGTCAAGGCCTTTGAAATGTAACCTTCAACGTAACGTGTTCTTTTTTGCCTTTTTCCCAGTTTTCCGGGGTTTTGTCAACATGCACAAGGCTTTTTTTCGGCATGGCACAAAGTATTTACGCCTCACAACACAACCCATTTGTCCAAGTCTGGATAAGATGGCAGCTGTATCTACATGATACATTGCTTTCACAGGGACGCCACGAGTTGCCTTTACCGAGTGATATCCAGCACGTGGCACATGGTTTCCTTTATACTGGAAACAAGAGTGTCGAGGTCTTCATCAGAAAGTTGACTGTACAGCATTCTTACAGTAAATTCACCACACGTGTGGATTTCTTTCTGTCGCGGTACAAATGCACAGGAAATGATGCACAAAATTCTAAAGAGCTTTTCATGTGTACAAAACGCTGTGCAAATTTGTGGAGATGATTTTTATGCAAATCTAAAAATACATATTTGTGGATACTGAAATATTTGTGAATATCAACATTTATTTGTGGATTGTTTTCTGTGAGTTGCAAATAATTAAGTCCAATAAAAGCTTCCATAACCAGTCAGCAAGAGTGCATTGGTCACATCATCTCTCAAGGACTTCAGTGCTGTTGGTAAATTCACATTTTCCACATTTCCCATCTGGAGCAGGATTTTTCAAGCTCCCAATTTTGAGAGAATGTTCCACAAATTTGTATGAGTGCACAATTGTAGATGGCGATTCTTCAAAGCTAAGAAAGTCATTTACATATTTACCTTCACTAATCAAGGCTAATTTGGTGTAAAGATCATCACCCAACATTAGGATATGTCCTGATCCACACTGTGAAGGTCGTTCTTGTTGTGTTGTTCAGCAAGAAACACCAAGACATTACATGTGATTTTGTGAAACTGTTATATCTGGCATTACCTCGCCAGGAAAATCTTTTGAATCCATTTTGAAATAAGGCTGTAACATAACAATGTAGAAAAACTTTGAATACTTTCCAGATGCACTGTACCCATTGAATTCAATGATCAATACACTCACATTTACAATAGATTCATATTCATCTAAAACACTGACAGATGCTTAATACTTGAGAGGTTAAACTTACAGAAGGTGAAAGTATACATTAAACTAAGAAAGTATACATTACTTTCTCTAATATGAACATTAAATATTTTATATACATACACACACACACATAAGAAATACTTAAAATTGTCAGGATTGACTGCAGCTGTGCTCAACACCGGTGGCCAATCCTGACAGCGCTTAAATGCCGGATGTTTCCGCCCCTTCCAGGTCTCCGGCAACAGTGTGCATGTTTGTAATTTGAGTTCTGGCAATCGCCACACACTTACGGGTTAGTTTGTGTTCTTTATTTAAGTTAAATCGTTTTCTTTGTGTTTATTATAAAATAAAACCCCCTTCCCAGCATGTCAGACCTCTGCGCTTCCTTCCCCCATAAGTCCGTAGTCGTGACAAAAATACTTAAATTAAACTAATCTGCCACTAAAGAAAATTAATGAACAATCTGGGATATAAGAAATAGTGGAGAAATAATCAATCGTTTTGCAATTATCAATCTGGACCCTCAGGAAAATGGAAGAAACACGGCTCAATTTCCTCCATACCGTTCTTTGCATGAATCTAAAACATAAGTAATGTATACAGATATGCTATTAGCTAATTATGAATCAACATAATATATCTAACTGTCCACAGAAACAGGATATATCTGGTACGGTACCCAAGTATCTAACTACTATCAGAAAACTGATGTGAAAAGGGGTTAAGAAAATGCTAACATCTACTGCTTGCCAGAAAATCTGCATAATCCCAAACATGACTAGCAGGAAACTTAAAAAACGTCCACTAAACATATGACAAAGTGCACAAACATGCAGGATGCTAGATATGTATCTAAATACAGTGAGAAGCCTTGTGCAAAGTGGCTAACATAGATGCTAATCGCTATCTGAAGCTGTGTGCACAAAGCACACAAACAAGGCTAACAGGGTGCTAATTGCTACCAAGTTATGGCCAGAAAACCTGACGTGACAAAATACACAAACAACAATAACATTTATTTCTTATATAGCCCCACATCACATACAGTATATCTTAATGGGCTTTGACAGGCCCTACAGTTGACACCCCCAACACTTGACCCTTCTGCACACAAGGAAAAACTCCAGACAAAAAAACTCTAGGAGAGAGAAAAAAAAAGAAAGGAAGAAACGTTGGGAAGGAGTGATACAGAGAGGGACCCCCTTCCAGTGTAGAGTGAGCCTGCAAATGGTGTCAGTGCAGGGCTGGTGATTTGTACAATATAATAATAAGTCCTACAGTTATAGGGTTGGAGGAGTCCAGGATGTAGTCCAGTGTCATGGTCTACATTACATGTCCATTATGGTGTTACTGGTCCACTTGAAGATCCCTGAAGCTGTAGTTGTTATAGTGGTGGTGGCTGTGGTGACCCTCTGGTTTGGTTCATGCTATGTCCTCGTTTAGCAGATGTCAGGAACCAGGATTTATTTGCTGGTCTCTTCACTGGGGTCTGCCAGTAGTTTGTGCGCTTGATTCCGTGTCTCGGAGAAAACAAACAGAAGCAGCGGCAGACGGTGGCATCGTACGACCAATACTGAAATATGTGGTAATAGTGGTATATTGGTGCTACAGTGGCCCGCTACCCTAACTGGAACAGCCTAGTTGGGGTGAATTTAACTGTCTGTGCCTAACAGGGGGACTCTATAACTGGACTTTATAATTGACACTGTCAAAGTGACGTGAAATGAGTGTCTAGGACTTTAACAAAAAGCCAGAGAAAACAGATAGGTTTTCAGATTGGATATAAACACTGAGACTGTGTCTGAGTCCCGGACACTGAGAGGTAAGCCGTTCCACAACTACGGAGATCTATAGGAGAAGGATCTGCTCCCAGCTGTGACCTTCTGTACTTTTGGTACCAGTAGTGACTCCGCACCCATTGATCGAAGGGGGCGTGGCGGGTCGTAAAGAACTAAAAGTTCACTCAGGTATTGCGGGGCGAGACCATTTAGAGATTATAGGTCAAAAGTAGGATTTTGTAGTCAATCCTAAATTTGACGGGTAACCAGTGCAGTGATTGTAAGACTGGGGTGATGTGGAAAAATTTCCTAGTTCTAGTTAGAACTCTAAACTCCAGCTAGTAGAGAATGCTGCAGCCACTCATGTACTAGAGCATCCAGACAGTAATGATTTGCAGTAATCTAACCTTGATGTAATAAATGCATGGACCAAATTTTCTGCATCATGCATTGAAATGATATTTCTTATTTTCGCAATATTTCTAAGTTGAAAGAATGTTATCCTAGTGACATTATCTACATGCGAATTGAATGAGAGACCTGCATCAATGATGACACCTAGATCCTTTACTTCAGTACTTGGTGAAATAGAAAGGACAGAACCTTGTGGAACACCAAACTCTACTTTACTATGTGAAGACGAAACACCACTGATGTCCACAAACTGATATTGGTTGGTCAAATATGATCTGAACCATTCAAGGGCTGTTCCCTTAATCCCAATAACATTCTCTAACCTGGCAAGGAGAATAGCGTGATCGATAGTGTCAAACGCTGCACTCGGATCAAGCAGGACAAGCAGCGAGATGCGTCCCTGATCAGAGGCCAACAGCAGGTCATTAACCACTTTAACCAGCGCTGTCTCAGTGCTTTGATGAGGTCTAAATCCCGACTGATATACTTCGTGGATGTTGTTGCTGTCTAGGTATGCGCTCAGCTTTTTCTAATATTTTTGATATAAATGGAAGGTTTGGTATCGGTCTATAATTTGAAAGCTGACTGCGATCAAGATCAGGCTTTTTAATCAGGGGTCTAATGACTGCTACCTTGAACAAACTTGGTACGTGGCCGGTGCTAAGCGACGAGTTAATAATTTCAAGGATAGGATTTATAACATCGGGTGCTACTTGTTTAAGGAACCTTTTAGGAAATGGATCCAAAGCGCAAGTACATTGATTTGACGACGAGATTAATTTGATTAATTCATGCTCTTTAATAAGGTTGAAGCATTGTAATCGGTGGTCAGCTATTTGAATATTATTTTCCATAGAAATATCGGCGGAGCTATTTGTTGTGCTTTTAATTTTATCTCTATTCGTGACTATTTTAGTATTTAAGAAATTCCTAAAATTATCGCTACTATGATTATATTGAGTGGTCGCATCCGTTTCTGTCTTATTCCTGGTTAGTTTGGCTATAGTTTTAAACTATAGATTATTTTTGTTTTTGTCTATTAACGAGGACAGATACGTTGATCGAGCCGCTCTAAGAGCCTTCTTATAGCGTGCGCGTGTGATCATTATACCAAGGAATTAAGTTTTTATCTCTTACTATCTTCCTTTTGAGGGGAGCGACTTTATCTAACGTACTTCGCAGTGTTAATTCTAGACATTTGTTCAGCGGGGTCTGACGGTGAGTTTATCAGCGTTGATAAATCTAGTATGGTATTGATAAACCTCTGTGCCGTACTTGATGTAATTACTTTACTTTACTTTACTTTATTTGGCAGACGCTTTTATCCAAAGCGACTTACAATGGGAAGACACCAGCAATTGTCCGTTTGTCTCTATAACGAGGGGGGGTTGAGTTTATTGAGACGTGTTTTAAAAGCGACGAGGAAATGATCTGAGATCATTTCAGATTGAGGAAGAATAACTATATCTTCTATATTTAAACCGAAGGTCAGTACAAGATCTAGCGTGTGACCACCTTCATGAGTATGTCCTGTTATATGTTAATTAACTCCAACTGAGTCTAATAAAAACAGGAATGCTGTTCTTAGTGAGTCTTCTAATTTATCAAAGTGGATGTTAAAGTCGCCGACAATTAGGGCTTTATCCACAGATACAACAAAGTTGGAGACAAAATCTGTAAATTCACTAAGAAACTCTGAATAAGGTCCAAACTTATTTAGCAGTTTCAGTGAGATACTTAGTGCGATAAAGTGGCTAGCAAGATGCTAACCGCTATCTGCTTCTTGTTAGCAATGCTGCATCCCCACAACACACAAACATGGCTAGCAAGATGCTAACCACTATTAACTTATGGTCAGAAAAGGATAACGCCACAAAATGCACAAACTGTCATTCAGTTACTGTTAGAAAAAAGCTATGTATTTCCTAATTTGTGTTATAACGGCATTTTAACTTGTTTTATTCTTTTATATATTTCAACATACTTTTTATAAAGCAAAAAGCCTTGGAGTTTGGATCGATGACAAACTGAGTTTGAACCATCACGTTGCTGCGATCTCCAGATCCTGCAGGTTCACTCTCTACAACATTTGCAAGATTATGCCTTTTCTCTCGCAACAGGCTACGCAGCTCCTCGTCCAGGCAATAGTCATCTCCAAACTCGACTACTGTAACTCTCTCCTGGCTGGAGCCTCTGCAGATTATCCAAAATGTGGCAGCCCGTCTCATCTTCAATCAGCCAAAATACACCCATGTTACACCTCTTCTCACCTTTCTCCACCGGCTCCCGGTAGCTGTTCGCATTGAGTTCAAATCCTTGATGCTGCCTACAGGGCTGTAAAGGGAAGTGCACCCTCCTACATCAATACACTACTAGCCAGATACACTCCTGCATGCTCTCTCAGATCGGCAAATTAAATGAGACTGAAAATTCCTTCTTCACGGGGTCTCCGATTCCAATCAACTCAGGGCCTATCAGGGCTCTTAGTTTTGTAAACTCAAAATTCTATAGAAATCGAACGAGAATAGCTGGTGTCTTCCTCTTGTAAGTTGCTTTGGATAAAAGCGTCTGCAAAATAAAGTAAAAAATAAATAAAGTATAAATAAAAATAAATAATAATAAATAACACAAACACAAAACACATTCATGCCAACAACAAGAACAAAAAAATGTTATTAATGCACATTTACTGACCTGCCATCCTCCAGTTGCTAGAAAAGACCAGACTCTTTACACCTTAAACTTAAATTCCTAATTCTAGAGCAGGAACCTAATTCAAACTCTCAGTCTCAAATGAGCTGGGGCCACTGCTGCCACTGTCATCGCATTGGAAGACTAAATCAATATAAAAAAGAACAGATATTTGAAAACAAAGCATATTTTTATCTTAAGTAATGTATAACATGGATCTTCAAATAGTCTGAGTAATTCCCTTATTAAATAACGAACTATAAAAACTGTAATGGCTCATTAACTAAAAAAACTAAAAATTAAACAAAATAAACCTCTTTCTGGTCAGAGACGACAGCACCTCTTTATATTCTCTAAGCGCATATCAGCGCAATATAAAAATGAGCAGAAGAGGCAAGACCAGCAGCAAAGCAGAAGTAAGGTTAAGACCTGCTCTTCAGTTGCCTGTAGGCCATATGCACAGGTTGGTGCACAATCAGAATTCATTCTAATGAGGTCTTTAAACAAAACCCGCAACTTGAATTTGCTTCTTCAAACAAAGACAAATAATTTATATCATAAATAATTTGTAATACAAATTCTAAAATCCTGGGAAATGTTTATTCTGCAATCTAGCACAGTATATGTCAATGAAATCATAATTCAATACAACAATTATTTTAGAACAGATATCAAATTTATTCCTAAAATGAATAACAATAAAACTATTCAAATAATTCAGATTCAAATGTACAGAAACGAATACTAATTATACAACACAACAATAAATATTCATATAATTCAACATACACTAAAAATGATAAAAATATAAATTATTATAATTACTTAATAATTATAATAACATTTTTATTATAATAATATCAGATGCTTTTATCCGGCGTAGTAGAGAATCAGTAGTTACAAGGACAGTCCCCCAGCAGCAGCTCAGGGACACGATGGTAGTAAGTGGGGTGTTGAATCAGTGACCTAGCTGTCCTCTGGTTCATATGTGAGTACGTTACCCAATAGGCTACTTTTAACTAAAGTCTTCATTTATTTAACACTTTCCAGAGTCAACGCTGCATGATGTAGCAGGTGAAAGCATCCTAGAATGTAACACACTCGCCTATGAACCAGAAGTCCCAAGTTCAAACCCCACTTACTACCATTGTGTCCCTGAGCAAGACACTTAACCCTGATTGTCTCCAGGCTGTCCCTGGAACTTTTGATTGTAAGTCACTCTGGATAAAGTTGTCTGATAAATGCCACAAGTGTAAATGTTTGTGAGTGTGCCCTTTTAAGTGGGCAGGACCAGTATACATTACACATTTAACTCTTTAAATTACATATTAATGTGAATTTAAATATCAGGCCAGTCAGAATGTCATAACCTTAACTTCTGTAAGTGAAGCTGAATTAAACCCACTCTGCATGGCATGAAGGTGAGTGATGCTGACAGTAGAGCCCACTTCAGTGCTAATGAGGGCCACTTCATGCAAGAGGTGGACCCGTACCACCCCTGTGGAATGTTCAGGTTCGATAGGTGTTGTTGGTATGGTCTGGCCCCTTGAAGTGCTACAGGTGTCAAAATGTAAGTGAGTATGAGTCAAATCTGCATAATATTTGGTGATTGATGGTGATTATAAACATAAACTATATGAAATTGTCAGTTCAGAAGTGGCCACTGATGCAAAATCCTACCTTCAGAAGTCTTCCTGTGATTGTGAAAAATGTCTCCCCAGCAGCGACCTCTTCGAGGCTCTCCAGCTCTTTTGAGGGGGTGAAACGGCATGGCAGCAAGCTTGTCTTACCTCAGGGGGAATGGCTAACTCGGAACAGCCAAAGACTATTAAAAAATAGCGGTTGAAGTTTTCTAGATAATAACTTTGACCTTCCTGAAGCCGGGAACAGTCGTTGCTTTAAAATGGACAAGTCTGCATCTTGTGCCATCGCTCAGCCCACAAGTTGCAACGGACTGAACAGACTTGCTTGCCAGCATGCCGTCCCGCATCTCATATTCAGTTGTACAGGTTGCTTCACGCCGGATGGGTGTTTGCCTTTGGTACGGAAAACATGTCTAGGAGGAAAATACAGAATATAGAATTATTTATTACAACATGATTTTTTTGCTTATGTGATACACAGCAAGCAAAGCATTTTAGTTTTTGAATTTTAGTTTTGGGCTATAGTTGTGATTGTAGAGGGCGGGGTTAGAAGGGTTGCTAGGTATGTTTTATATTAGTGACTTGCCCTGCTTTGCATGTATTGATCTTCAGCAGAGATGGAGTTGCTGGTGAGATGTGTGTTAAATCATAATAGGCTCTGGTTGAGAAAAGCTATATTTTTAATACATTTTTTAATACAAAGCTATATTTTTAATCGCTGTACAGTATTTGTTCTAATTCACTTACAGTTACATGGTTGTTCGGGGGACATATGTATAGTAAACCAGTTGTGTAGAACTGTTAATGATTGATATATCGAAAATGGCTAGTCCAAGGGATATATTTTCCTGATGTACAAGTAATACTTTGTGGTTTGTATGTTTTTTTGATTAACTGCAGTGGGTTGATGTTAGAAGTTTAGTATGAGATGAAATGAGAAGTCTGGGCTGAACTGGGAGTGTCCACAGTTGTTTAAACAG
This sequence comes from Denticeps clupeoides, assembly GCF_900700375.1. Lineage (NCBI taxonomy): Eukaryota > Metazoa > Chordata > Actinopteri > Clupeiformes > Denticipitidae > Denticeps > Denticeps clupeoides. Next base: position 19,115,297 of record NC_041724.1, on the reverse strand, counting down.
TGTTTGAGTAAAATAAAATACATGGTTTTGCAGGTTATCCTTTACGTATGTTTCAGTAATTCAATTAAAATGAATATTTACATAAAAGCAATAAAAGCACCGGTTGGAACAAGACTGATGTGACTATAACAGACAAAAGCTACATTAGTTCATTCAACAAGATTACCATTAGTTTAACATACAGAACATTTATTAGTTCATATAGCAAGAGTTAAGGTCAGAGTTTTGTTGTTTTAAAGTGTTTAAATTCCTTTAAATTAATGTTATATTGATTTATCAGTCTAATCAAGAACAAACACGTTAATTTAATAAAAGTTAAAATAATTGAATGCAAATATTATGTAACATTTACAAACATATGCGGTGTTGAAATTGTTTGAAGTTCCATAACATGGAAATGAAGTTTCTATGTTGTAAGAAAGAAATTGTTGTAAAAAGATTAGAATGCGCAGCCCGGAATCAACTTTTTCATGTTTGGGCCTTACACGAGCTGAAAATCACTTTAAAGCACTCCGTTTAAGGTTTATAGAAACAAAGCTGAAAACACATGAAACTTCAAATTTTCTTTAGGGATACTGTTAGAAATGATGTTCTTAAGTGTTTCACAGTGTTAGACATGTAAAATTTTGGTGGGAATGTGTAGTTTCAGCAAAAAGTGTGTTTTTCAAGGTCAAACAGTTTTACAGAAAAAAAGCCTAAAACACATGAAATTTCTACTTTTTTTTTTTTTACACAATCACGATGGATCGATATAACATGATTTATTTAGATGGAATATAAGTGGCAAGATAGTCACGTTCATCTAATGAATAATCTTTTTAAGTGTAGAACCCAGTTTCTTTCTAGAAGGCAGCAGCTTCAAGCACTGTACTGCCGTGTCACTAGAACTACACACGTACACATACAAATATTATATCAACTACGTCAATACATACCATACTACTTATTTAACTTACTAATTATTATTACCTAACTTACTACACATAACATACTAACTATTATTACCTAACTTACTACATATTACCTAACTTACCTCTCACTTACTTACCCATCATTTAGGCCAAATGCAAGGGTAGTGGCAGCAGTCAGCCAGTATGCTGCAGTCTATCCCATTACGGGTGATCCTGGCGGCCTCTTCTCTCTCTGGTTCTGGTCTGGTTCCTCCCGGACAAGGTGCCTGGTCTGGTCCTCCTGGCTGTAGTGTAGGGCTCCTCCTTGGCTGCGGTGCCTGTCAGGGGCAGCTTTGTCGGGGTCTTGTCCTGTGATGGCCTGACCTTGGGGTGTCGCTGGGGCTTCCTGGTTGCAGGGTACTGCTGCAACTTCTTTGGCCTTTTTGCTGGTCGGGGCATTGGGTCAATCAGAACGACTAAACCTTCAACAGGGACAATAACAGGATTTACCACGAGTGTAAAAACAACAGTAACATGTAAAGACTCAGATAACAAGATAACCAGGAATTATGCACTTGTTAAAATGGTCGTTTACTTTAAAACTGTGCTGATTCTGAAATCTTCACATTAATTATGGTGCATGATGGGACGTAAAGCACTGATTCTTGAAACTTTAGCAAAATCATGTCCCACTAAGAAAAGGGCTCATTCATCCCGAATAAAAATAATCAAGGTGTCTTTTGCACATTTGTAAGGCTTCTTTTCTTAACCAACATTCACAATATTGCCCACAATTCCATAGTTATTAACCTCAACTTTGACTTCATGTATTTTAGGAAGTTCTGGCTATGCAGCAGCTATCAGTGAAGGAAAAAAGGAGAAGAAACCGGGAATATCAATGGAAGCGGAGAGAGAAAATACACAGTGAGGAAGAATAAAAGGAGGAACACCTCCAAGATGGAAAAAGAGAGTGGAGGAAGGGAAGATAAAATTATTAATGACTTGAATGAAAAGGGAAAAGAGAAGTCAGAGAAAAGCTTGGAAACGTGGACAACAGATATCTAGATAATGTAAGAAAAAGGTCTCAGGTCACCATTAACTCCCCCAGATCAAGATCAGGATTAATGTCCAAAAAAATTTATGTATATAGCATTAAAGCATTTAAAAAATGCAACAAAAAAAACACCACAAAAAACACGAAGTTTTACCCTCAGTCGGTTTTGTCCAGTAGATACGCAGCAGCGGGACGCTGAACTGGGTCTGGACCGACCGTCCTCCTCCTGCTGCTGTCCATTCCTGGATGTCCCGGTCCTCCTCGCTGCTCTCTCATGGTCTCCATCCTCATAAAAATCGCGATCTGCCAACTTTGATCAGCTTCTATTTCTGTTTAAATTTTCAAACATGATGACGTCGACGAATTGTCAGAAATACATAAATAAATGAGGATTTGTGGGTGAATATTCGTCTGAGAGTTCACTGCTCGATCTAGCACGTTAACGTGGATACAACAGTAAACTAAACTCGTCTTGTTCCTTTATTTCTCAGATTTATACAGCGACCAGTGAAAAAGCGAGTAAAAAGACATTCATTTCACGAACTTTAGAAAATGTCAGAACCGAGGAGCATTATGGGATGTCAAAATAAAGGTCCGCAATCTTACTGTATACAGGTACTCTTCTCCCCTAATTCCCCTAAATCTCTGTTCAAAATCACAGCATGAAACCTAAAATAAGCCCCTATTTTATGTATTTATAACTCGAGGTGTGTTGCTGCGAGTATAAACCTATTTGCTGTGAAAAGCGGCTGGATAAACGGCGACTATTTTAATTTGTAAATCATGGCGCCAGTCCCGCGCTGAAGGGTTAAAGTTCACAAACCAGCCGCTCCACCCAAATGTACAACTTTTTACTCACCGCTTCACAGCAAACTCCGTTACCAGGACAACGACGCACAACGACGTGCCCGCGCGAGACTCCGTTACCATGACAACGACGCACAACGACGTGCCGCGCAGTTCAACACGGAGGCGTTTTTTAAACGAAGTTGATAATTTGCAGTAAGGAGTAATACATGCAGTTAAATACTTGCTCGCTTGTTTTTGACGTGACTCTTCTCTTCACCTTTTCATGGTGCAGCGTTTGCGTTGCGCATTTTAACATGTTTACTGCGTTTTCATAGTGTTTTAGGGGGATTTATAGGGAAAATCGTGCTTTTAATAATGATAACGATAATGCATCGTATATAATATTGTTTTGAACTCATATTTCGGGAAATATATGAAGTTTTAATTTCTCAAAATCTTCAGTCACTGATTTGTAGCTTTTGTGGGCTCACAATATACCATGGCTGCTGTCAGAAGATGTGACCCCCCCTGCAGCAGCAGAATGGAACACTCCAGGTAGTCAATCTCTACATGATTATCATTTCTAGTCATGACGGCTCATCTGAACATGTTTTGGTCCCGCATTTTCTGTTTTGTTCATATTTTCTGTGGGGTCATAATATATGATGGCTGCTGTCACAAAATGTGACCCCCTTCCCCTGCAGCAGGGTCACCTGGATTTGCTGGTCTGTGGATATTAATCTGTGACGTTCCACTCATAATTTCACATATCTAAATGATGGGCTGTTTTTCATGTTCGTTTGTGTTTATTTCATGCTTGCGTAATATTAAATATGAATGGAGTATGAATCTCGTGCCTTTTTTTCTGTATCACATTTACATTTACATTTATGGCATTTGGCAGACGCCCTTATCCAGAGCGACTTACAACGTGCTTTCAAGTTACCATCGATGAAGAGATCAATTCCGGTTCACTAGGACCCCAACTATGAATACATCTATTTAATTCACTCTGTTGTAGATTCTGTACACAAAGTTCGACAACAAGAAAATTACAATTTAATCTAAATATTCTTTAAAGAGGAAGGTCTTGAGCTGTCGTGTGAAAGTGCTCAGTGACTGAGCTGTTCTGACCTCGAGGGGAAGTTCATTCCACCACCGAGGGGCCAAGACGGAGAAGAGTCTAGATGAGCGTCTTCATTTTACCTTCAGAGATGGAGGGACCAGGCGAGCAGTACTGGAGGATTAGAGTATACGAGGTGCAGTGTGAGGTGTAATAAGGGCTGTGAGGTAGGATGGTGCTGCTCCATGTTTGGCTTTGTAGGCCAGCACCAGTATTTTGAACCTGATGCGTGCAGCTACTGGGAGCCAGTGGAGGGAGCGTAGCAGAGGGGGGGTGTGGGAGAATTTGGGAAGGTTGAAGATCAGTCGTGCTGCTGCATTTTGTATTAGTTGTAGAGGTCGGATGGTACATAGTGGTAGACCAGCTAGAAGGTAGTTACAGTAATCCAGTCGTGAGATTACTAAGGACTGAACCAGTAGTTGGGTGGCCTGGGTTGACTGATAAGGGCGGATTCGTCTGATATTGTAGAGAAGGAATCTACATGAGCGGGAAAGATTGCTGATGTGAGTCGAGAAGGAGAGTTGGTTGTCTATTGTTACTCCAAGGTTGCAGGCTGTTGTAGAAGGAGAGAGCTGCGAGTTGTCTAGGTAAATAGCAAGATCCTGATGTTGTGAAGAATCTGCTGGAATGAATATTAGTTCAGTTTTGGTGGGATTGACTTGGAGGTGATGGGCTGCCATCCAAGACGAGATGTCTGTTAGACATGCAGAGATTTTGGAAGCAGCATGAAGATCAGAGGGAGGAAAGGAGAAGAGGAGTTGTGTGTCATCAGCATAGCAGTGGTAGGATAATCCATGTGAGGAAATGACCTCACCAAGTGATCTCGTGTAGAGGGAGAAAAGGAGAGGACCTAGCACCGTGCCTTGAGGGACACCAGTGGAGAGTCTACGTGAGGTAGAGGTGGATCCTTTCCAAGTCACTTGGTAAGATTGCTCATCACTGTATGTAGCTAACACAGTCAGCGAGGGGCGCACATGAACCCCCACAACTCGTCTCCTTTTAACCCTGTGTCCAGCCTGGCCATCTCCTCCCTACACACCTCAACCTGTACATCACCACGTTAACCAGGTGCTTGCACTTCACCATGGTAACCAGGTGCTTGCACTTCACCACGGTAACCAGATGGTTGCACTTCACCATGGTAACCAGATGCTTGCTACTCTTTCCCACCTGTTTCCAGTGTGTTTTGATTTGTCTGGATAATAAAAGCGTAAATATAAATGTATGAGTGGTGTATGAGGGCTTATCTTTCAGCTAACGTTGCGTGTTTGCATTTGCATGGTTCTGCATGTAGTAAGAGTGTAGTTTAAGTGTATTTTGAATGAAAAAATACCTATATGGACATTACATTTTGAACATACAAGTAGGCTATGTTAACAAAAATGTCACGTCCATGCGGGCATGACGCGGCGGGTGAATGGAGAGGAGGACGAAGAGTGACGAGAAATGAAGGAGGCTTTCACCTGAAATCACGAAACAGGGGTTTAATGGTGAATCACAGGACAGGGGAGACAGCCGAGACGTTGACATTACTGAACACTGAACATAACGTTAAAGACCTGACAGCAGACAGAAACGAACAAGGCAGCTTTATACAATTAACACAGGTGAAAACGATTAAGGAACATTTCACATAACAATGAAACTCCGGACCGGATCATGACAAAAAACAGCTTCTCTATCAATTTATTCATAAATACATGTCTGACGTTTGTAACGAAACAGGACAAAAAAAACCTGTTTATGGTTCTTTAATTCTGTATGCCACCTTGGCTTCCACAGACATTCATTCATGTAGGAGCTCTGCCCCGTCCCAAGATGGTGGCTCTATTGACTCATTCCCTCCCATAGACGCCTTATTCAACACGACATTTATGGGTTCTACAATAAAATGATTCTCATTCATTTGCAGTCATTGTGTGTTTATTTCATTACATGAAAAAAGTCAGTTGGGGTGTCTTACTATTTGAGTTTCTGTCTTTTATCGTGCCACACTTCAATTAATATAGTAATAAAAAATGGTGGTCATCGGGAACTCTGTTCTGTCTGGTCTCCTCCCAGTGACATACAGCTCTAGTTTATTATCCTTCCAGTAATTCTTCTATTCTGTTCATTCCTTTTTAATGGAAAAACAAGGAAATTACTGAATGACTCAACATTTTTAAACTGTAGTATAAAAAACCAGAACACTTTTAGCTGTATGTTGAGTCGTCCGCGATGGTTAGAAGAGGCAGAAAGCTGCGAGTCGCTCACCCTCAGACTCCAGGCCCACAGGAGGACATGCTGTTGGAAGGGGGGTTTGATTAAAGCTCAATTTATTTACATGAACACTACATTAAACCTCAATGAAGATGAAGGAAAACTCCATCTGCATCTATGCAGCAAAGCATCTAATTTCCGTTTTCCTCTTTCCAGCAGTGTAATCAGTAAAAAGTCCCCACAGTCTCACATCTCTGTCCCAGTACTTGTTGACCTCAGTTTCGGGATGGGAACTAATGTAATAATTACAAATTTAACTAGTTTAACAGATTAAAACCTAAAAAGTGAAGTGATTGTCATTGTGAAACCCTGCAGTTAATAGTGGTCCTTCGGCCACTTTATTAAGACCGCCTGCTCCATCAAACGTCAGCATGCTAACTAGCATGCTAACATGGTCCCAGCCTCACCAAATTTAATGTGACACATCTTGGCCACACCCTGTTATAATTTTATGTTATCTTGCTAGCATTAGCAGGCTAACTTGCAAAGTTTTGAATATGGTCCTAACATCACCAAAATATATATATATATATATATATATATATATATATATATATATATATATATATATATATATATATATATATATATATATATATATATATTGGTGATGTTAGGACCATATTCAAAACTTTGCAAGTATATATATATATATATATATATAAAAAATCCTAATTTTATATGTCACATACACAGTCGTACACGATATGATATGCAGTGAAATGCTTTTAGCGACTGCTATATACCTCAATATTGCAAATATTGCAAACATAACCAAATATGACAATTTTATGTTTTTAAACATAAAATATGTATAACAGGTAGGGTGAAGTGCTGGAGTGTGTTAGAGTAATGTGACGCATCTTGGCCAAGCCATGTTAATATTTTTCATTTTAGAACGCTAACATTAGCATGATAACATGCACATTTTTGAACATAATCAAAACGTCACCAAATTTAATGTGACACATCTTGGTCACACCCTGTTTTTGATCACAACATTTTTGATCACACAATTGTAGTGGGTGTGGCCATAGTGGGTGTGGCTGAGCTATTAACGCTCAAACCTGGTCAGGTCCCAATAGGAATATTATTAATGCTAATTTTAGCATCGATAGTATTTTATTAACACCTTCTGCTCACGCTGTTACTAAAATTGGCAAAAATTGGATCTTCCCACTTTCTGGCATCCTTCTTTTCAACCTGAATCCTATTTATTTTAGCTTTTTATTATGGTCCTGAATCCTACTTGTACACAGTTCAACCAACACCTGCCAAACTTTGCATTGTGGGTAAGACACAAACCCTGAATGAGTAAATAGGGTTGTTTCAAATCCGCACTCGTGTTTTCGGTCATCCACAAATTGAGACCAATGCTGGAAAAGCGCTGACACCGTTCGGTGCACAGGCCTGCCTTCTATGCCAAGTCATTGGGCTTTCCATCACCTTCTCCAATTTTTTCACACCACCCCAATGCAACACTCCTCCACAGCTCCCAGCAGCTGCCTGCATCGAATTCAAAACACTGATAGTACCATCCTGCCTCAGAGCCCTTATTATGCTTTGCATGCACCTCACATTTGCTGACCCTCCAGTACTGCTCGCATGGTCCCTGCACCTCTAAAGTAGACTCGTCTAGACTCTTCTCTGTCTTGGCCCCTAGGGTTGCGTTCAAATTTTGAAAAGTGGGGTTTACTATTGTGCTGGGAATCAGCTCATCGTGGGTAGCCATTAAAAGGTAGTGACCTGGGAGCCAAGGCAAGGTTGAAGGCTTTGCCAAGATGCACGATGCAACATATTCTGAAATGAAGTGAACTTTGTCATTTCAGCTACATGTTAAACAGTAAATAGTGAAACAAAACGTTTCTCTGGAACCTGGTGCTACGTGTAAAATTTGAACAATTAAACAGTTCCATACTGCTTTTGTTTCATTAGGCCCCTGTTGCGGACTGCCGTCGGCACAGGCTGCCTCAAAGATGAGACCGGAGGAGCAGCAGGTACATTAAACTATTAACTCTTTTATTTTTTACTAATAGGAATTGGGAGGATAGTTAATTTGCATTTGTAGCTCACAACTAGATTCATTTCAAAGTTTTGTATTGATCACATCCATTTTAGGTGGAAGTGACTAATAAAGGAGGCTGAGACTTCATCCTCCATTCTAGTGGAGAACAGCACGCTGGACCAGGTCATTTTGATGCATGCTTTACTTACAACAGATGAGGTCAAGTAAGGAATGATCTTAACCATTCTCATTCAATGAAAAAATAATTGAAAGTGGAATTCAACAGTGAATTGGAGTGTCAGGAGCTGTAATTCAGTAAATAGTTCTTTATTTATCTTTACATTTCAATCAAAATAGATGTTAGTATCAGTAGAAAGCATGTCAAGTCTAGCAAGAAATGCAATGTAAAATGCAGATTTGGATTTCCCAAACTACCAACAGACACAACCAGAATTACCTTCCCGTCCACGGTGGTCCTCAGCGATGAGGAAGATGATGCACAGAAAAACCGGTGGGGAAAAAAATCCAAGCAAAAGAAGCTGTTTGAAATTGCAATGGGAAGCGAAGCTAAAGCTGAAACCGCTCTGAGATTTAGCGGTTTTCAATGATTACATGAATAAGGAGGACCACGAGTCTAGTATCGATGCTCTCACTTCAAGAATGGCTCTTGTGATGAAGCACAATCCCAAAGACTGTTGGGTCAATGGATATAAAGCTGATCTGCTTAGAGATCAAACAACCAAACAACCAGAAAAGTATTACAGATGAATCCTGAAATTATACTTTCCACACCGAAGAGATCAGGACCTGAAAAGTGAAAACTGCCCAACATACAAAGACTTTTATTTAAATGGCCTCATCAAGGAAATGAAGTAAGAAGTCGATCTGCTTCCAGATTATCAATTGCATGAGGAACTGCCCTTAATACAAGCCCCAAAACTGAGCTTCGACTTTGTTCGAGCAATGTACAGGAGTCTCAATGAGACCCAGGCTTCTTTGTTCTATGCTGTTCACGACTGCTGCCTGCAGGGGTCAGGGGTTGTAATCCAGACCCGTTTTATTACTTTCTTACTGGAGGAGCTGGCTGCTTGAAATCACATGTCATCAAGTGTGTTTATGAGGAGGCGACCAAGGTGCTCTGTCAGCTTCCTAGGTTTCGCGATGTTGGCAACATGTCCCTGCCCAGAGTGCTCCTCACAGCCTTCACTGGAACTGCCGCATTATGTCAGTGGCAGAAAACAGGACTCACCTGACAAGATTCAGGCTGCTCTTGGTGCTCGAGTCATAAGGAATCTGGATGTGGAGGAAGCAGCATCACCAACTAGGCCTTGCCGATGTTTTATGTCTGACATAAACTCATTTGTTTGGATCCTCTGTTGCTCCAACATGCCAGTTAGAAGGATACCTGTTGTGTTGCCACAATCGACAAGTGTGTTACAGCAACATGGCTGCCAAAGATGGTGATGGAGTTGCGACCTACTGCCAGAACGTTCTCTATGCCAAGGAGCGACGTTTTTTCCAAAATGTTAGTGACCTAGAGTTCACTGTTGTCCTAGTTGAGACGCCTCTCAGAGTTGGGTGCGTCACAGTTTACAGGTCACCAACTTATGACCATGGCATGTTCCTTAAGAACATGCAAAGCCTCTTGGGTTTCCTGGTTCCAATCAGTATTCAGCCCATTGTTGTGTGTGGGGATTTTAACAATCTGTTCCGGGTCTCTGCCTACTTTAGTTCTGTCAAAAGAATAATGTCCTCAAGGCTGAGGTAAGTACAGCATTATTGCTCAGTGACCAAACGTATTTTTGCAGGTATGTTTGGTGTATTAACTCACTGTAAAAACCTTAACCTTTCCTTGTCCAACAGAGAAGCAAATCAAAGCATTTTTCCATTTTACAATGTTACTGTTTTTTTGTGTTAATTCTGGTTCTACTTTTATTCAGGGACTGAATCCCGCTTCAGAGTTATTGAATGAGGAATATGTTTCTCTCTGTCAAAGATGACATGGTTAATGTTTATAGCATGGAGTTAGCAGAGTTAGCATGGCTAAGCTGTGTCTTGGCCACGCCCTGTTAGCATTTTTGATGCTAGGTGATCTCAGGAGTGCTCTCTTGTTCTGTGCTTGGTTCTTGTTTGTGACTTCCACTCAACATTCATTAGATGCAGACCAACATCTGCAGTGTGTTTTAGCCAGTGCTTAGATTTGTCAATGTCCTCGTTTGCTCTAGTTGATGAAGCTGTTGGCTGTTGACTGTCAACCGGTCTGAGGTAGACTACTACAGAGATTGCCATGATGGATGCAATTTATTAATCACTGCATTATGTAGTTTGTGTGTCATCAGCGCAGCATATCGCCGGGTGTCCGTGGCACTCTGGACAGTCAAAAATAATAACCAGTGGTGGCCTAGCGCTGTAGGAAGCGGCCCCGTAATCAGAAGGTTGCCGGTTTGAATCCCAGTCCGCCACTGAGCAGAGCACCGTCCCCACACACTGCTCCCCGGGAGCCTGTCATGGCTGCCTGCTGCTCACCAAGGGTGACGGTTAAATACAGAGGACACATTTTGTTGTGTCACTGTGTGCTGTGCTGCAGTGTTTCACAATGACAATCACTTCATGTTTTAGGTTTTAATCTGTTAAACTAGTTAAATTTGTAATTAGTACATTAGTTCCCATCCTGAAACTGAGGTCAACAAGTACTGGGACAGAGATGTGAGACTGTGGGGACTTTTTACTGATTACACTGCTGGAAAGAGGAAAACGGAAATTAGATGCTTTGCTGCATAGATGCAGATGGAGTTTTCCTTTATCTTCATTGAGGTTTAATGTAGTGTTCATGTAAATAAATTGAGCTTTAATCAAACCCCCCTTCCATCAGCATGTCCTCCTGTGGGCCTGGAGTCTGAGGGTGAGCGACTCGCAGCTTTCTGCCTCCTCTACATTTACAGCATTTATCAGACGCCCTTATCCAGAGCGACTTACAATCAGTAGTTACAGGGACAGTCCCCCTGGAGCATCTTAGGGTTAAGTGTCTTGCTCAGGGACACAATGGTAGTAAGTGGGATTTGAACCTGGGTCTTCTGGTTCATAGACAAGTGTGTTACCCCTAGGCTACTACCATCCCATGCCGATGGTTTTCCTCTAACCATCGCGGACGACTCAACATACAGCTAAAAGTGTTTAAAAATGTTGGGTCATTCAGTAATTTCCTTGTTTTTCCATTAAAAAGAAATGAACAGAATAGAAGAATTACTGGAAGGATAATAAACTAGAGCTGTATGTCACTGGGAGGAGACCAGACAGAACAGAGTTCCCGATGACCACCAATTTTTATTACTATATTAATTGAAGTGTGGCATGATCAAAGACAGAAACTCAAATAGTAAGACACCCCAACTGACTTTTTTCATGTAATGAAATAAACACACAATGACCGCAAATGAATGAGAATCATTTTATTGCAGCAACCATAGATGTCGTGTTGAATAAGGCGTCTATAGGAGGGAATGAGTCAATAGAGCCACCATCTTGGGACGGGGCAGAGCTCCTACATGAATGAACGTCTGTGGAAGCCAAGGTGGCATACAGAATTAAAGAACCATAAACAGGTTTTTTTTGTCCTGTTTCATTACAAACGTCAAGTAGGCTAGACGGCAAACCTATCATCTAATATGGGTCTTTTCCAGTTACTCTTGTGAATCTTGTTCATACTCAGTTTGTGGGGAAAGAGGGGGCAATACCCCCTTAAACTAGCGTCCTGCCCCCTTAAATCAATCTTTTACAAGTTGAGAAAGAAAAATCATAGATTACCCGCACCGTCTTGACATTTTAAACATCAACCTCATTCCATCATTATATGCTACAAGTAGAAAAAGGGGCACAAGATTTTTTTTGTTTAGTTTTATTTATTTTTCCAGAGGCATTCATACTCCATTCATATTTAATATTACGCAAGCATGAAATAAACACAAACGAACATGAAAAACAGCCCATCATTTAGATATGTGAAATTATGAGTGGAACGTCACAGATTAATATCCACAGACCAGCAAGATCCAGGTCACTGCACTCAGCTCATTACATGTTCAGGTGACCCTGCTGCAGGGGAAGGGGGTCACATTTTGTGACAGCAGCCATCATATATTATGACCCCACAGAAAATATGAACAAAACAGAAAATGCGGGACCAAAACATGTTCAGATGAGCCGTCATGACTAGAAATGATAATCATGTAGAGATTGACTACCTGGAGTGTTCCATTCTGCTGCTGCAGGGGGGGTCACATCTTCTGACAGCAGCCATGGTATATTGTGAGCCCACAAAAGCTACACATCAGTGACTGAAGTCTCAGAAAGATTTTGAGAAATTAAAATTTCATATATTTCCCGAAATATGAGTTCATAACCATATTATAAACGATGCATTATCGTTATCATTATTAAAAGCACGATTTTCCCTATAAATCCCCCTAAAACACTATGAAAACGCAGTAAACATGTTAAAATGCGCAACGCAAACGCTGCACCATGAAAAGGTGAAGAGAAGAGTCACGTCAAAAACAAGCGACACAGCGCCGCTAGAGTCACACATTACTGTGTAATGTCACGAAATACAGTGCAGCACCCCACTTCTTGTCGCGGGGTTCAGGGCGCAGCACAATGCAGGAGGTGGAATAAGTGAAGAAGGGCACAATAAAAAGTGTAAATGAGGGAGGTGGGCTCACATTTTTCCTGATCAAAATAAATGGCATCATGAAGTCGAAATAGCTTCTATCCTGTCTAGCAAAAACTGGGCGACTGAGCTGTTTTACCAGCAGGAAAACTGGACTTTACAATAAGTTGATTTTTTACTGCTTTTAGTATTTAACTGCATGTATTACTCCTTACTGCAAAATACCAACTTCGTTTAAAAAACGCCTCCGTGTTGAACTGCGCGGTACGTCGTTGTGCGTCGTTGTCATGGTAACGGATTCTCGCGCGGCACGTCGTTGTGCGTCGTTGTCCTGGTAACGGAGTTTGCTGTGAAGCGGTGAGTAAAAAGTTGTACATTTGGGTGGAGCGGCTGGTTTGTGAACTTTAACCCTTCAGCGCGGGACTGGCGCCATGATTTACAAATTAAAATAGTCGCCGTTTATCCAGCCGCTTTTCACAGCAAATAGGTTTATACTCGCAGCAACACACCTCGAGTTATAAATACATAAAATAGGGGCTTATTTTAGGTTTCATGCTGTGATTTGAACAGAGATTTAGGGGAATTAGGGGAGAAGAGTACCTGTATACAGTAAGATTGCGAACCTTTATTTTGACATCCCATAATGCTCCTCGTTTCTGACATTTTTCTAAAGTTCGTGAAATGAATGTCTTTTTACTCGCTTTTTCACTGGTCGCTGTATAAATCTGAGAAATAAAGGAACAAGACGAGTTTAGTTTACTGTTGTATCCACGTTAACGTGCTAGATCGAGCAGTGAACTCTCAGACGAATATTCACCCACAAATCCTCATTTATTTATGTATTTCTGACAATTCGCGGTTCATTTGCATATTTGGCAGCTTCACCGTCACAGTTTTGTAAAACGGTGAGAAGGTACGTGGTGAAGCGAGTTAGTAGCACTTGGAATAAAATCATTTACACTTTGTAGTCTGGTTGTGGGACTCGTTTGTGTACTTTTACTGCTTAAGAAGGTGAATTCAGCGCTTCTAGATGTAATTTCACTACAAATTCATCTTTCTGAACGTTAAAAAAAAAGCATCTCGCTCCGGTCAGTGACGTCATCATGTTTGAAATTTTAAACAGAAATAGAAGCTGATCAAAGTTGGCAGATTGCGATTTTTATGAGGATGGAGACCATGAGAGAGCAGCGAGGAGGACCGGGACATCCAGGAATGGACAGCAGCAGGAGGAGGACGGTCGGTCCAGACCCAGTTCAGCGTCCCGCTGCTGCGTATCTACTGGACAAAACCGACTGAGGGTAAAACTTCGTGTTTTTTGTGGTGTTTTTTTAATGCTAAAATTTGTATAAATTTATTTTTTGGACATTAATCCTGATCTTGATCTGGGGGAGTTAATGGTGACCTGAGACCTTTTTCTTACATTATCTAGATATCTGTTGTCCACGTTTCCAAGCTTTTCTCTGACTTCTCTTTTCCCTTTTCATTCAAGTCATTAATAATTTTATCTTCCCTTCCTCCACTCTCTTTTTCCATCTTGGAGGTGTTCCTCCTTTTATTCTTCCTCACTGTGTATTTTCTCTCTCCGCTTCCATTGATATTCCCGGTTTCTTCTCCTTTTTTCCTTCACTGATAACTGCTGCATAGCCAGAACTTCCTAAAATACATGAAGTCAAAGTTGAGTTTAATAACTATGGAATTATGGGCAATATTGTGAATGTTGGTTAAGAAAATAAGCCTTACAAATGTGCAAAAGACACCTTGATTATTTTTATTCGGGATGAATGAGCCCTTTTCTTAGTGGGACATGATTTGCTATGACTGCAGCATACTGGCTGACCTACAGACATCAACAACTACAGATCAGTTTCCCTCCTCTCATTTCTATCCAAAATCCTTGAGCGCTGTGTCTACAACCAGCTATCACTCCATCTATCACAGAACAACCTCCTGGATCCTAACCAGTCTGGCTTCAGAACAGCTCATTCCACCGAGACTGCCCTTTTGGCGGTTACCGAGCAGCTACATGCAGCCAGATTGGCAAAACTGTCATCAGTTCTTATTCTCCTCGACCTATCTGCTGCATTTGACACCATTAACCACAAGACTCTCTTGTCAATCCCGAAGAGGCTTGGAATTCGGGGCTCAGCATGGCAGTGGTTTGCTTCCTACCTTGATGAGCGATCTTACCAAGTGACTTGGAAAGGATCCACCTCTACCTCACGTAGACTCTCCACTGGTGTCCCTCAAGGCTCGGTGCTAGGTCCTCTCCTTTTCTCCCTCTACACGAGATCACTTGGTGAGGTCATTTCCTCACATGGATTATCCTACCACTGCTATGCTGATGACACACAACTCCTCTTCTCCTTTCCTCCCTCTGATCTACATGCTGCTTCCAAAATCTCTGCATGTCTAACCGACATCTCGTCTTGGATGGCAGCCCATCACCTCCAACTCAATCCCACCAAAACTGAACTAATATTCATTCCAGCAGATTCTTCACCACATCAGGATCTTGTTATTTACCTGGACAACTCGCAGCTCTCTCCTTCTGCAACAGCCCGCAACCTTGGAGTAACAATAGACAACCAACTCTCCTTCTCAACTCACATCAGCAATCTTTCCCGCTCATGTAGATTCCTTCTCTACAATATCAGCCGAATCCGCCCTTATCAGTCAACCCAGGCCACCCAACTACTGGTTCAGTCCTTAGTAATCTCACGACTGGATTACTGTAACTACCTTCTAGCTGGTCTACCACTATGTACCATCCGACCTCTACAACTCATACAAAATGCAGCAGCACGACTGATCTTCAACCTTCCCAAATTCTCCCACACCACCCCTCTGCTACGCTCCCTCCACTGGCTCCCAGTAGCTGCACGCATCAGGTTCAAAATACTGGTGCTGGCCTACAAAGTCAAACATGGAGCAGCACCATCCTACCTCACAGCCCTTATTACACCTCACACTGCACCTCATATACTCCGAGCCTCCAGTACTGCTCGCCTGGTCCCTCCATCTCTGAAGGTAAAAGGAAGACGCTCATCTAGACTCTTCTCCGTCTTGGCCCCTCTGTGGTGGAATGAACTTCCCCTCGAGGTCAGAACAGCTCAGTCACTGAGCACCTTCACACGACAGCTCAACACCTTCCTCTTTAAAGAATATTTAGATGAACTTGTAACCTTCTTCTTGTCTGACTTCCGTATAGAAACTAGAACAGAGTGAATAAAATAGATGTATTCATATTTGGGGTCCTAGTGAACCGGAATTGATCTCTTCATCGATGGTAACATGAAAGCACGTTGTAAGTGGCTCTGGATAAGGGCGACAAATCCCGTAAATGTAAATGACTGCTGCCACTACCCTTGCATTTGGCCTAAATGATGGGAAAGTAAGTGAGAGGTAAGTTAGGTAATATGTAGTAAGTTAGGTAATAATAATTAGTAAGTTATATGTAGTAAGTTAGGTAATAATAGTAGGTTATATGTTGTAGTTAGGTAATAATAATTAGTAGGTTATATGTTGTAGTTAGGTAGTAATAATTAGTAAGTTAAATAAGTAGTATGGTAAGTATTGACGTAATTGATGTTTGTATGTGTACGTGTGTAGTTCTAGTGACACGGCAGTACGGTGCTTGAAGCTGCTGCCTTATAGAAAGAAACTGGGTTCTACACTTAAAAAAATTATTCATTAGATGAACGTGACTTTATCTTGCCACTTATATTCCATCTAAATAAATCATGTTATATCGATCCATCGTGATTGTGTTTTTTCAACACCGCATATGTTTGTAAGCGTAACATAATATTTGCATTCAATTAATTTAACTTTTATTAAATTAACATGTTTGTACCCGATTAGTCTGATAAATCAATATAACATTAATTTAAAGGAATTTAAACACTTTAACATAACAAAACTCTGACCTTAACTCTTGCTATATGAACTAATAAATGTTCTGTATGTTAAACTAATGGTAATCTTGTTGAATGAACTAATGTAGCTTTTGTCTGTTAGTCACATCAGTCTTGTTTCAACCGGTGCTTTAATTGCTCATGTAAATATTAATTTTAATTGAATTACTGAAACATACGTAAAGGATAACCTGCAAAATCATCTATTTTATTTTACTCAAACACTCTTTAAACAACTGTGACAATCCCAGTTCAGCCCAGACTTCTCCTCATTTCATCTCATACTAAACTTTTAACATCAACCCACTGCAGTTAATCAAAAAAAACATACAATTAAATCAAAAATATCAAGAACCACAAAGTATTACTTGTACATCAGGAAAATATATCCCTTGGACTAGCCATTTTCGATATATCAATCATTAACAGTTTTACACAACTGGTTTACTATACATATGTCCCCCGAACAACCATGTAACTGTAAGTGAATTAGAACAAATACTGTACAGCGATTTGCACAGACTGTAAACTCGCATCATTGCGAATCGGAACTAAAGCAGAAGTCTGGACAGTTATCTCTTTTCAGCCATAGATTTCATTTCACATTGTTTAGCGCATTGAATTTGCATTAATGCCTTTGATTGGCTGGCTCCGCATAGAGCGCATGACGTCAAAATGTAAACGAATACCTAATTTGGCGACTGCAGCACAAGCCAGACTCGACAGAGCAGTAACAGAGACGAGATTCTGTTACCACACAAAACGAGGTACACTGAGGAAAGAAAAGTTATAGAAAACTCTGCCCGGCAGTAGGTATGTATTAAAAATATAGCTTTTCTGAACCAGAGCCTATTATTATTTAACACACATCTCACCAGCAACTCCATATCTAACCCCGCCCTCTACAATCACAACTATAGCCCAAAACTAAAATTCAAAAACTAAAATGCTTTGCTTGCTGTGTTTTCGCATAAGAAACAAAAAAAAATGTAATAAATAATTCTATATTCTGTATTTTCCTCCTAGACATGTTTTCCGTACCAAAGCAAGTCTGTTCAGTTCGTTGCAACTTGTGGGCTGAGCGATGGCACAAGGTGCAGACTTGTCCATTTTAAAGCAACGACTGTTCCCAGCTTCAGGAAGGTCGAAGTTATTATCTAGAAAACTTCAACCTTACTTCCCGCTATTTTTTAATATTCTTTGGCTGTTCCGAGTTAGCCATTCCCCCTGAGGTAAGACAAGCTTGCTGCCATGCCGTTTCACCCCCTCAAAAGAGCTGGAGAGCCTCGAAGAGACGGTCGCTGCTGGGGAGACATTTTTCACAATCACAGGAAGACTTCTGAAGGTAGGATTTTGCATCAGTGGCCACTTCTGAACTGACAATTTCATATAGTTTATGTTTATAATCACCATCAATCACCAAATATTATGCAGATTTGACTCATTCTCACTTACATTTTTGACACCTGTAGCCTATTTTATTTCTCATTTTCTTTTCACTATGTCACTATTATAGACTGGTACAGCAGAACTTCGCACTGGGGCCTGTTGTTGGTATGGGCCAGACCATACCAACAACACCTATCGAACCTGAACATTCCACAGGGGTGGTACGGGTCCACCTCTTGCATGAAGTGGCCCTCATTAGCACTGAAGTGGGCTCTACTGTCAGCATCACTCACCTTCATGCCATGCAGAGTGGGTTTAATTCAGCTTCACTTACAGAAGTTAAGGTTATGACATTCTGACTGGCCTGATATTTAAATTCACATTAAAATGTAATTTAAAGAGTTAAATGTGTAATGTATACTGGTCCTGCCCACTTAAAAGGGCACACTCACAAACATTTACACTTGTGGCATTTATCAGACAACCTTATCCAGAGTGACTTACAATCAAAAGTTACAGGGACAGCCTGGAGACAATGAGGGTTAAGTGTCTTGCTCAGGGACACAATGGTAGTAAGTGGGGTTTGAACTTGGGACTTCTGGTTCATAGGCGAGTGTGTTACATTCTAGGATGCTTTCACCTGCTACATCATGCAGCGTTGACTCTGGAAAGTGTTAAATAAATGAAGACTTTAGTTAAAAGTAGCCTATTGGGTAACGTACTCACATATGAACCAGAGGACAGCTAGGTCACTGATTCAACACCCCACTTACTACCATCGTGTCCCTGAGCTGCTGCTGGGGGACTGTCCTTGTAACTACTGATTCTCTACTACGCCGGATAAAAGCATCTGATATTATTATAATAAAAATGTTTATTTTATTGTTTTATTGTTATTTGTTTTATGAATAAATTTGATATTTGTTCTAAAATAATTGTTGTATTGATTACAACAATTATGATGTCATTGACATATACTGTGCTAGATTGCAGAATAAACATTTCCAAGGATTTTAGAATTTGTATTACAAATGATTTATGATATAAATTATTTGTCTTTGTTTGAAGAAGCAAATTCAAGTCGCGGGTTTTGTTTAAAGACCTCATTAGAATGAATTCTGATTGTGCACCAACCTGTGCATATGGCCTACAGGCAACTTTTTTTATAGTGCGCTGATATGCGCTTAGAGAATATAAAGAGGTGCTGTTGTGTCTGACCAGAAAGAGGTTTATTTTGTTTAATTTTTAGCTTTTTTAGTTAATGAGCCATTACAGTTTTTATAGTTCATTATTTATGAAGAACAAATAGCTCCGCCGATATTTCTATGGTAAATAATATTCAAATAGCTGACCACCGATTAGAACCTTTCTTATTAAAGAGCATGAACTAATTAAATTAATCTCGTCGTCAAATCAATGTACTTGCGCTTTGGATCCATTTCCTAAAAGGTTCCTTAAACAAGTAGCACCCGATGTTATAAATCCTATCCTTGAAATTATTAACTCGTCGCTTAGCACCGGCCACGTACCAAGTTTGTTCAAGGGATGCAGTCATTAGACCCCTGATTAAAAAGCCTGATCTTGATCGCAGTCAGCTTTCAAATTATAGACCGATACCAAACCTTCCATTTATATAAAAAATATTAGAAAAAGCTGAGCGCATACCTAGACAGCAACAATATCCACGAAGTATATCAGTCGGGATTTAGACCTCATCAAAGCACTGAGACAGCGCTGGTTAAAGTGGTTAATGACCTGCTGTTGGCCTCTGATCAGGGACGCATCTCGCTGCTTGTCCTGCTTGATCCGAGTGCAGCGTTTGACACTATCGATCACGCTATTCTCCTTGCCAGGTTAGAGAATGTTATTGGGATTAAGGGAACGGCCCTTGAATGGTTCAGATCATATTTGACCAACCAATATCAGTTTGTGGACATCAGTGGTGTTTCGTCTTCACATAGTAAAGTAGAGTTTGGTGTTCCACAAGGTTCTGTCCTAGGTCTGTTACTATTTTCCCTATAGATGTTACCTTTTGGCGACGTCATCCGTAAACACGGTATTAGCTTTCATTGCTACGCTGACGAAACACAGCTGTATCTGTCAGCAATGCCAGATCAGAGGCAGCAGCTGAACAATATAGAGAATTGTCTGAAAGTCATTAGACAGTGGATGCTTACCAACTTTCTCCTGCTAAACCCTGACAAGACAGAAGCGCTTGTACTCGGGTCTCAAGCAGCCAGACATAAACTGGCTGACTATAACCCTGGATAGCCTTTCTATCTCAACGAGTATTGAAGTGAAGGATCTAGGTGTCATCATTGATGCAGGTCTCTCATTCAGTTCGCACGTAGATAATGTCACTAGAATAGCATTCTTTCACCTTAGAAATATTGCGAAAATAAGAAATATCATTTCAATGCATGATGCTGAAAATTTGGTCCATGCATTTATAACATCAAGGTTAGATTACTGCAAATCATTACTGTCTGGATGCTCTAGTAGGTGCATGAGTGGCTGCAGCATTCTGTACTAGCTGGAGTTTAGAGTTCTAAATCAAATTTAGGATTTACTACAAAATCCTACTTTTAACCTATAAAGCTCTAAATGGTCTCGCCCCACAGTACCTGAGTGAACTTTTAGTTCTTTACGACCCGCCACGCCCCCTTCGATCAATGGGTGCGGAGTACAGAAAGTACAGAAGGTCACAGCTGGGAGCAGATCCTTCTCCTATAGAGCTCCGCAGTTGTGGAACAGCTTGCCTGTCAGTGTCCGGGACTCAGACACAGCCTCAGTGTGTATATCTCAAGCCCGATCTGTTTTCTCTGGCTTTTTGTTAAAGTCCTAGATACTCATTTCACTTCACTTTGACACAGTGACCACTATAACCACATATTTCAGTATTGGTCGTACGATGCCACCGTCTGCCGCTGCTTCTGTTTGTTTTTCCTCCGAGACACGGAATCAAGCACCCAGACTACTGGCAGACCCCAGTGAAGAGACCAGCAAATAAATCCTGGTTCCTGACATCTGCTAAACGAGGACATAGCATGAACCAAACCAGAGGGTCACCACAGCCACCACCATCGTTACAACTACAGCTTCAGGGATCTTCAAGTCCATTAACACCATAATGGACATGTAATGTAGACCATGACACTGGACTACATCCTGGACTCCTCCAACCCTACAACTGTAGGACTTATTATTATATTGTACAAACCATCACCAACCCTGCACTGACACCATTTGCAGGCTCACTCTACCCTGGAAGGGGGTCCCTCTCTGTATCACTCCTTTCCAACGTTTCTTCCTTTCATTTTTTTCTCTCTCCTAGAGTTTTTTTTTTGTCTGGAGTTTATCCTTGTGTGCAGAAGGGTCAAGTGTGGGGGGTGTCAACTGTAGGGCCTGTCAAAGCCCATTGAGACATACTGTATGTGGTTTTGGGTACACTCTAAAAACTTCTGGGTTATAAACAACCCAATTTGGGTTTTTTGGTAACCCAGCGCTGGGTCAAAAAAGGACCAACCCAACGCTGGGTTATTTTGACTCAACAAGTTGGGTTACACGTTTAACCCAGCATGCTGGGTTGTGATTTTTAACCCAACCTTTAGTTAAAAATGACTATGCTGCAGGGTTGAATGCAACCCAAAATGAGTCAGAAATTTAATCTAGAAACTTGTGATTAAAATTACTAAAATAAAAACAATTCTACAGCAATACATACTTCAGTAATGGAATTTTATTCATGACAATACATGTAACACTGTGAATTAAGTCAGTAACAATGCATCAGAATTAATTAACTTTATGCATTGTATTACATTTACATATCAAATAGTTTTTTCTAAACATCAACAGATAATAAAATATGATTCATCTGTAAGAAACATTAGTGCAAACATGTAACTGCAGTGTAGAAGAAAAATATAAAAATATATATTATATAATAAGAATACAAATTTAAAATAGAAAAACATTTCATAACTTTAACAATCATGTGCAAACATCAGTAAAAGTTATTTGTAAGAAACATACAAAAATACAACATATGAAAAAGAACAAACAAAATATGTATTTAGAATATGAAAACATTTCGTAACATGCACAAACATTTATATACATTAGCATCAACATACCAAGTGAGAGAAAATCAAATCAATAGGATTACTGTTTGTCCGCAAAAATTAATGCTCGCAGGACTCTTATTGATGTTTCTCCTCCCCAGGAAGTCCATACACCACAGATCAGAAACTGCCACACCTGGGAACACTGCTTGGGGTAGTTCACATCAAAGACGTAGAATGCTTTAAAGCAAATGTCCACTGCAGCAAGTAATGTCCTTTGCTCAAGTGCTGTGTCACTTTTATAGCAAAAGCTTGAAAGCAGTGGTAGTCTCCAAGCATGAGAACATAAGGAAATTCAATGGACTCTTTTGAACAAAGATACTCAGCCATATTGGTCCCAATCTGAAAAAAGGAATACATAAAAATTAAATGGTTAAGATTTAAGAACTCAAAAGAGTAAAAGTTAAATATCTTTACAGTTACCTTTAGAACAACTAAAAAAAAAAAAAACTTTAGGAGCATTAAAGACACACCAAGACACACCATAACACACCAAGCTACCAGCCAGTGTTGGCATATTGTGAATCATGTAGTTTTATCACTAGGTTTTAACTTACTGGCTGTATGTCTATGAAGGCTTTCCTGGTTTCAAGGAGAGTTGGTTTGAACATTTTTCTTCCAATTTTGTACACATGCGTTGGAAGGATTACAGGAAGGACTTGCATGGCGATGTCACTCTGTGTCTCTTTAAAATAAAAATAAATCACATTAATTTATCACAAAATTGCGTTACAAAATACAACACTGAAAAAGAAAATGGAAATTGTCTTTACTAACAGTCATTTTTATATAAAGGGACAATATTATCCTTTTGGGGATTAATGGGAAAGTAATTCATTTTGTAACACTGTTTGCTTAATACCCATTACCTGCTGACATTGTTTCTATGTCGTGAAGTAGATTAAGAGCTTGTTTTTGTTTGCTGGCAAACAGTAGAATCTTTTCCTTAAACACAGATACCCAATTTTCTGTGAGGTTTGAAGCACAGTCTGGATTCAAAATTAAAAAATCCTGGGATATCTAAAAAGCAGAGAACAAAGACAAACATGGCAAAAGTTGTAAAACAAAAAAAGAACATATAGAGTCAATGATTTTAAATGTTAAAATTTTACCCACCATGCCCGGAGTGTCGAGGAGACGTGGATACTCCTTGGCTATTTCCATTATAGTCTTGGAACCATCGTTATGAATCCATTTGGCCCTTTGGATTGCTGTCTCTTTCATGTACTGCTCGACCTGACTTGCTGGCTAGATATTATTTCTGAGCCACTCTATCATTTGAGTCGCTCTTTCCGAGTACACATCTGACTCTGTTGTGAGAAGAACCATACATCACAAACATACAGCAATTAATGTTGGCAAATAGAGGTCGTATTCATACCAAACAGTTACGTCTTTTAAAGGGGTCATCGCATGCCCATTTTTCACTCTTTAGGGTCTTGGATTTGATAAAACTTAAAACGATACCAAACCCTACACAGATGTACCCACATACCTGGCAAAGTAAAATTACTGCTGTCTCTTGGGTTGTCTGAAGAAACTGGTTTTTGTCTTCCTCTTCGGATCTTTTTGCGCACGTTCCGAAGACGCTGTTCAAGGAAGCCTGTGGCAGGTCTGTGAAATCTACCTGGACTGAACCATGTCTCCTTGTGTTCACTAAATACAAAAACAGAATTAGAAAATACAACATTGGCTCAAGAGCCAAGATATTGATGTCTTTCTTTCTTTCTTCAGTCGATTATCAATTAGTAATCAGATTGTGAGATACAGAAAAAAAATATTCAGAAAAATTAAATCCTTGTCTTAGGACACTGTACTCACATAGCCTTTACCCTGGCAATCCTTAAGGCATGAAAATTGTTCAACTACTGATGATGCCAGGGTGACTTTTGTTGCTCCACTTGGACTAAAAGAAAGATTATTTAGATTTTTAACAATACGACATACATACACATTAACACATTTAATATCTCAAATGATATTTTTGGCATTAAATCCATTACTTAAATTTGTATTTACTTTTCTCCAAAGCGCTCAATTAGATGCGACACCAAGATACGAACCATCGCTTGTCTTTCTTTAAGCGAAATGCAGTTCCTTTTTTCAATGGCATCCACAATACTGCTGCCACAAGATGTTGCTGCAAGGATGTCTCTTACATTCTAAATAAATAAAAATAGCAAACACAATATTGCAGTATAGCTTGTCAGTGAACTACGGCTCAGTGTAGTAAATGCTGCTCTATCTCACAGCATGTGATCAGCTTTAGTAAAAAGATGCCCATGATAATTGCATTTGATTATGTACACTGACCATACACACACACACAATCTATCTCAGACTGGGACCTTACAAATGCTGCTGCTTCCTCCCCCCTTCTTCTGTGCTCAGGACCCTGCTGCTGCTCCCTAGGTCCTGTTGTTGTAGTTGCAGGCTCTTTGATTGATTCCTTTAATAAATAAAACTGAATAATAATTCACATGTCTGCATTTTTAACAGGACATTTAATTTGAACTAAGCTATTACTTTCAGTAAAACATACATGTATTGCGATGTCCCCATGATGACTTGAAATTTGTTGATATTTGTATAATTTTGTTTAAATGTGCATGTATTTAGTAGTAGGTGTACACAATGCTACCACTATTGATCACCATTGATCACCATGCTACCACAACCCCGTCCATCCGCCCCCCAAACATCTCCAATAACCCCCCTCTTGCCCCCTCCTAAAATAGCCTATATCGCAGCGAGATGTAATGGTGGTTCTCATTGTCCTTTAAGGACATCACAACTTGTAGAGGGTGGTGATCTTCAAGAGAGTGAATATCCACCAAATCAAGCACAGAAGAAGGAGACAGAGAATGCAAAATAATGCCTGTCAAATCCAACCGTGTCCCATTTTTTCACAATGAATTTGACTTTGGAGTCAAAGACCACAACATTCCTAATGGTTGCAAACTGGGGCTCACCATCAGCAGAGTGATTATTCAGCTATTATATTATTCAGCTGATCAAGAGTTTTTGTTCAATCAGAGAATTAAGAACAAGCTTGATTTCGTAACCTCCGACCCCTTCCAGAATGTCATGCATGACATCAGGAGTTACATTGTCAGTTACATGGTAGAACTGAAGTTTATTGAGTGAACACTCTTTTAATGCCAGTTTCAGTTGGGTTATTCTTGAAATGTTTTGTGTGAACCTGAACTCCTTCCAATTCCAGATCCTTAATCTCAGACACAATTGGATCTAAACAGAATTTATTCCATAAGTTTTTATGTCATCCGTCTTGTACACTGCCAACAAGAAGTGAGAGTTTAGGTTGGATAGATACTCAGGTCGCAAGCATTTAAGTGTAAAATAAACAAAGCCTAGCTTGTGAACTGAGGTTTTAGATCCAAGTGGATTTACCATCTCGCATTCATCGTTGTACAGTACAAGAGGAATGGACAACTCTTTGGAAAAGAGTTCACTAGCTTTAAAGATTGTGCCATCTCTAAAATCTTCAAGAGCAGTGCTTTCTTGATTTTGCCATTCAAAGATCTTGTCCATTGTTCCTGGACTTTCTAAAACCAGCTTTAGCAAAGGCCTTAAAGGAATTAGCTGAAATGCCACTTGTTTTACTGTCCCCATGGAAAGGCACTTCTTTAGGATGCAAGAAGAATCCAGTCTGAGTAAAATATTGCATTTGCTTGTACTCTGACTCAAAGCCCCGAAATGGTTGCGCTGCAAATGCAAAATGTTCTAAAAAATTCTGGCTCTCATGACTAACGATGTGGCCTATCTCTCTTAAAAAAGAGGCAGTTTTTCTTTGTAGAGATTCAACATCACTGACAAGGCTAGATGTGTGTTCTACCACACAATTAACAGCACTCAGTGTCTGAGAGGAATTTGACTTTAAAAACATTGCTACTTTGTCTCTTATATTTTCCTCCTCAAACTCATCACATTGTTCTTCAGAAATTTCATCACATTCCTCATCACTCTGTTGAACAGTTTCTAAAACTGAATTCGATGAATAGTTCTCAGGCTCAACCAAAGGGGCTTCCACCATTTCATTAGCATGCTTCAGTAGGTGTCTTCTAAATGATCTAATAATACTGAACGTGCGATTACCTCCAGTTTGAGCACACTGAAAGTATGTTGATGTAGAATATACATGATGTACAGCTTCCAAATGTGAAAAAAATCTCCGATATCAGATCCCACAGACCTTTTGCTGTAAATGCTGTAAATGTAAATTTAAAGCAAATGTACCCCATGCTGTCTACACCTAATACCTTGTACTTACATCAAGCACATTCTTCAGGTACTTCTTGAATTTTAAACGAAGTCCAATAATAGGGATAAGAGAAGTCAGTGTGACATCATCTAAAAGAAGCAGGGTTTCTTGATCGATCTTCTCAGCTATAAGTAAAAAAAAATATGCAGAACACAACAGCTTGTTAACAGCTGGTCTATGCAGTAGTAGCAACATCAGGCAGGATATCCAAATGCTATCATGGACCTCAAATATGCTATCATCGACCTCAAAAATGTATGGCTTATCATCTGAAATATAGTGGCAACTTTACATGGCTGCTCAATCTAATGCTAATGTAGAAATATGTGCACTGTGGAAATGTCTGTGCAGAGTGTGGAAAATGAACAGTAGCACAGTAGTCACAGCATGACAGATGGAGGCACCTGTGTGGTCACTTGCTCTTAAAATTCTCTTATACATTTAGATAAGAGTAATTCACCTTTTGAATATGTAAAGACACTACATGTCTCAGTGTGCACTCACAATAACACAAAACACCAGGGTGGTAGTGGCCTAGTGGGTTAGACACTCGCCTATGAACCAGAAGACCCGGGTTCGAATCCCACTTACTACCATTGTGTCCCTGAGCAAGACACTTAACCCTAAATTGCTCCAGGGAGACTGTCCCTGTAACTACTAAGTCGCTCTGAATAAGGGCGTCTGATAAATGCTGTAAATGTAAAACACTGCAATTTTGTAAAATAATGAAAGTAACAGGATGTGCTTTCTGTGGTCTCGGTCTCTATGAACTGTACTGACGCGGTACTCCGAAACTGTGTATGTCTGCCTTATAAAAGAGGCAATGTGGGCAATTATAGACTAATTATTATGATTTAAATGGTTTATTAATAAATGTGCAATTATCTAATGCTTCAAACGAAAAATCACAAGTCATCCAGACAAATCTTTAGACAAGGACAGCCCTAATGATTACAATGAACAGAGTAAAATATTACTGCATACATTCAAATGTAGGAATTAACACTTCAAGATTCCATTCACTTAGTTTAGCTTTCACGTATTCATCCATCTGAAATAGAATAACAAATAAAATACATTTTAGCGTTATGATCTAAATGTATTTTACATCCCAAATTATAAAGAGTGGCAAGGCAAAATTAGCAGTCTGACATGAACCTAGTTACCCTTTATAGAACTAGCAGAACGATGTGTGTGTGTGTGTATGTATATATCCAGAAACTTAACTGTATTAAATAAAACTGCCATTAAACCACTGTAAACCATTGTAATCTCTAAACAAAATACATACAGCAACGTATTTATCTTCCTCCATTACAAACTCATGAAATGTCTGCAAAAAGTTGTACAACACTTATAACCAGGATTAACTTTTTTCTTTTTTTTTTTTACATATGAAATGGCAACAGTGTAATTAACCATCTAAAATACCATGCAAAATAAAGCATACCGATCTCCGTTCTCCTCTCTCCTTCCCCTCAGAATTTTCCCGCCCGTCTCCTACCCCCGCAGCTTTCTCTCAGAAACTTTTCTTTTCGTTCCTTCATAACCTTTTTTTCGCCCCTCAGACACTAATGACGGTGCAAAAAATGGCGGCTTCTCTCGCTGATGTTCCTGAAAGTTGACGTGACGTGCGTGCTCTCTTTCACGTCCGCGTTCCCAACCCAGCACTGCTGGGTTAAAGATAAAGACCGATTTTCAACCCAAATTGGGTTAAATCGACCCAACAGCAGTCTCAACCCAGCGTTTTTTAGAGTGTATATAAGAAATAAATGTTGTTGTTTGCGTACTTTGTCACGTCAGGTTTTCTGGCCATAACTTGGTAGCAATTAGCACCCTGTTAGCCTTGTTTGTGTGCTTTGTGCACACAGCTAAAGATAGCGATTAGCATCTATGTTAGCCACTTTGCACAAGGCTTCTCACTGTATTTAGATACATATCTAGCATCCTGCATGTTTGTGCACTTTAGATGTTGTGCACAGTAGATGTTAGCATTTTCTTAACCCCTTTTCACGTCAGTTTTCTGATAGTAGTTAGATACTTGGGTACCGTACCAGATATATCCTGTTTCTGTGGACAGTTAGATATATTATGTTGATTCATAATTAGCTAATAGCATATCTGTATACATTACTTACGTTTTCGATTCATGCAAAGAACGGTATGGAGGAAATTGAGCCTTGTTTCTTCCATTTTCCTGAGGGTCCAGATTGATTATTGCAAAACGATTGATTATTTCTCCACTATTTCTTATATCCCAGATTGTTCATTTCAATTAATATTAATTCATATTAACAGTCCACATTAATTTCTATTCTGGTAGTTTATCCAAATCAGTATAAGATCCTGCTGTCTGATTTTCTCAAGTATTAAGCATCTGTCAGTGTTTTAGATGAATATGAATCTATTGTAAATGTGAGTGTATTGATCATTGAATTCAATGGGTACAGTGCATCTGGAAAGTATTCAAAGTTTTTCCACATTGATATGTTACAGCCTTATTTCAAAATGGATTAAAAAAAATTCCTCAGAAAATACACAGAATACCCCATAATGACGGTGTTAAAAAAACGTTTACTGGAGGTTTTGTCAAATCCCAGCAACTTCAGACTCAAGTGTTTTTGAATATGATGCCACAAGCTTGGCACACCGATCCTTGGCCAATTTTGCCCATTCTTTTTTTCAGCCCCTGGTGGATGGAAGCGACAGTGAACAGATATTCCTTTGATATCTTGGCTGTGTGCTTAGGGTTGTTGTCCTGCTGAAGATGAACCGTTGCCTCAATCTGAGTTCAAGAGCGCTTTTTTCCATGCAGGATGTCTCTGTACATTGTTGCAGTCATCTATCCCTCTATCCTGACCAATAGCTCAGTTTAGGTGGTCAGCCAGCTCTACCAAGAGTCCTGGTGGTTTTGAACTTTTTCCACATATGGATGATGGAGGCCACTGTGCTCATTGTGACCTTGAAAGCAGCAGAAAATCTGTAACGTTCCCCAGATATGTGCCTCAAGACAATCCTGTCACAGACAATTCACTTGACTTCGTGCTTGATTTGTGCTCTGACACGAACTGTCAACTGTGAGACCTCATATAGAAGGTGTGTGTCTTGTTCATGTGATTTCTCAGTTTTATCATTTTTAATAAATTAGCCAAAACACCAAGTAAACCTTTTTCACATTGCCAGTATGTTATGTTGTGTGTAGAATTCTGAGAAAAAAAAGAATTTAATTCAATTTGGAATAAGGCTGTAACATAACAAAATGTGCTGTGAATATGTTCATGATGCACTTTAAGATGAGATGTATTGACTTGTAGTGTAGACTTATTCATTCCTTAATCTATTGAGCCAAGTGTTAGTTCTAATATATTTACACACTGTATTTTTCTTTTAGACTTCTTCATTCAACATCACACTATTTCTAGTAAGATTGTTTTAGTTTTTTTTTGTATTTATTCTGATGTTTGAAAGTACACAGCAAACATAGTGTTAAGTCAATACTGCACCATGGTTTATTTCAGATAAATAAAGTAAAATATTTATTGGATAAATACAATATTGAATTGTCAGTACAACTGACAATATACATTGTTAAATCACTTTGACGTATATCAGTCAATACATCTATATTGCATTTTGTAGCATGACAATGAAGTTATTATAGGAAAAAATTATTATCTGATGCATCTTTCCCCTTCACCAGTGCTGACATGTCACAAACGATATCTAATGTTTTAACTATCAGTTATATTATACCTGTATTGTGGCATCTGGTGCCATGTTCTACATTAGAACAAATGTTTACAGCCTCCATAACCAAGTTAGGATTTAGGATGGCTTTATTTTTTATATTTTTCTTTGTTTAATTGTCATAAATATAACAGTTTATTGTGTTTTCCAGTGTAACAGTGGTTCTCAGCCCTCTAGTGGAATTTTTGTTACTCTTTATCTGTTCATGAGTGTCAGATGTATTAGGAGCTGTGACCAAAAGCCTAAAATTTAATTTTTATTTTTTTGCTACAGCCTGTGGGCATAGCTCATATTGCTATTATTATAGCAATATTGCATCAGCCCGTTGACCTCACTACACTTCCATTTATCCCCTGTTCCTGGAAACCCTGCCCCACTGACCACCACAAAGTACCTTTATCCTGGGTCCCTCTCAAACCCGAAGGTGCCAAACAAACCTCTATACCATAGCCAAAGGCGATCAAAAACTCAATCTCTAATATTGGACATTAAAAGTTAACGTTGTTATATACTGTGTCATTAATGCACTATGTATTTTGTTTTTTTGTTAATTATATAACTAACTATTTTAAAAAAATGACTTATCTGTCTTACGTTGTACCAACTTGAAATCCAGACTGCACTGAAGACTGCCTGCATCACCAATTCTTTTGATTGTTATAGCTATTATACTATTAGAAGCTTATGTGGATATTTGGATATGTTTGGTAATATTGCATCTTTAAGAGAATTCCTTACTATTAGTACTTGTTATTTGACAGTGTATGTAATTCTGCCATTGATCACTGTACACTTTTCATAACCACACTGGCAAGGTTGGGTGACTATCTTTACACCAGTTTGAAATTAGCCTTGATTAGTGACGGTAAATATGTAAATTACTTTCTTAGCTTTGAAGAATCGCCATCTACAATTGTGCACTCATACAAATTTGTGGAACATTCTCTCAAAATTGGGAGCTTGAAAAATCCTGCTCCAGATGGGATGGCGGAAAATGTGAATTTACCAACAGCACTGAAGTCCTTGAGAGATAATCTGAGTTTCTGTGCAACTCACAGAAAACAATCCACAAATAAATGTTGATATTCACAAATATTTTAGTATCCACAAATATGTATTTTTAGATTTGCATAAAATAATCTCAACAAATTTGCACAGCGTTTTGTACACATGAAAAGCTCTTTAGAATTTTGTGCATCATTTCCTGTGCATTTGTACCGCGACAGAAAGAAATCCACATGTGTGGTGAATTTACTGTAAGAATGCTGTACAGTCAACTTTCTGATGAAGACCTCGACACTCTTGTTTCCAGTATAAAGGAAACCATGTGCCACGTGCTGGATATCACTCGGTAAAGGCAACTCGTGGCGTCCCTGTGAAAGCAATGTATCATGTAGATACAGCTGCCATCTTATCCAGACTTGGACAAATGGGTTGTGTTGTGAGGCGTAAATACTTTGTGCCATGCCGAAAAAAAGCCTTGTACATATCGACCCCACCACAAACTAATAAGGTGACATATGATGTATACTACATGCAAAATTATATTAGAAGTTTACTTTAGCTTTGCCTTTTTCTATGTCTGATTGTAATAAAATGTCTAAGTGTGTGTATATATATGTATTATAGTATATTTTCTTTTTAAACAGGTACAACATTGTCATGTTCGGAGGGATCGATGGCTTACATAGCAACAAATATTTTGGAAATGCATGTGTATCAAAATCCAAGTTTGGTTTTCCATTACGGTAACACAATTTCCCTTCACAAAAAACACCTTCTTGAGGACATTTACAAAATGTTAAAATCTAACATGAAGAATTTTGAAAAAAAAAAAAAGCATTCTTATACATACTTACATACTTATAAATTTGACTTTGTGAGCTTATTTAACATTAATAGGCATTTCCCTATGCCACGTTGGCGAGCTGATGAGGTAAGTAAGCGCAGAGGCAAGACATAATGAAAACAATGATTTATTATACACAAATGAACATGGCGCGATGGCCGAAAGACAGGAAAAAACAGGGAGAACGAAAACACAAACTAGCCCGCAGGCGTGTGGCGATTGCCAGAACTCAAAACAACAGTTGCAGGGTTCACCAAAGAGTTCACAAAGAATGTCACGGCCCCACCCAGCTGCTCCACAGGGCCTTTTAACCTGCCGTCCTGATTGTGCACAGGTGAGTCCCCAGGTGCTGTCAATCCTGACACCTGCTCCTGCAGTAGCTAGATAATGGTGCTTGGTGTAAAACATGCTTCGGCCATTCTGCTTTGCCTTTCAGATTTATCATGTTAATATTAATCATTGTAGAGAGCAAGTATACCATTTAAAATATATATTATATATAAATACCACCTGACATAACTTAAATTAATATTCCTTAATCTTCATATTTACTAACTATGACTATGCCCAAGATGCATGTTGGTGATGGACTGATCTTTTTTTTTTTTAAGTTTTTTTTATTTTCAAACATTCTCATATTGATTGGTACAGCAATAAAATTTTCTTTTACATCCACCTAACAAAAATAAACAAGGTAGCAAATGATAATAATAATAGTACTGAAATGAACACAAGATCAAAGACAAATAAATAAATATCTATAAGATACTTGTCTGTATATTTTCAATGCCAGTCAGTTCCACAAAGGAATCACAGTCTAGACTCACAAAACCACTTCCAAATGGACCAAAACACATGGAGTCTGTTCTTCAAAAAGTAAGTTATCGTTTCTAAAGCAAGACATGAAGTCATCCCCTTAATCCACTGAGACACGTCTCTTCATTTTTCCAATAGAAAGCAATTACACGTTTAGCTTCCAACAAACAAATAATCAGCAGCAATCTTTCATGTTTAGTGATTTTAAAATTCAAAGGACAAATATGTAATATACACAGCTTGGGATCAAAAGGAATTATTTTACCAATGATTTTACTTATAATGTTCAATATTTTAACCCAAAAACAGTTAGCTTTAGTACATTCCCACATACAATGGAATAAAGTTCCCTTCTCTTGCTTACATTTGTAACATTCATCAGGAATAGTCGGATTGAAGTAGCGTAATTTAACTGGAGTGATATATTGTCTACTCAGCCATTTGTACTGAAATGGGTGTTCCTTGTCTGAGTTTGAGCTTTTAAACATGCTATTTGCCACGCTTCCTCAGTTATATTGACCTGCAGGTCAGTTCGCCATGCTTGAAGTCTATCATTAAATGATTAAATGATATAATAAAGATATTTGCCCTTTACCCTTTAAACATTTAAGTGTAATGTTTTCTAATGTAGAAACAGGAGGTTCAACTAGGCTTTGACCTTGTCTAGATTGAATAAAATTGCGTAATTGCAAATATTTGAAAAAGTGTTTTTGCGTAATTTCAAACCTTGTCCTAATTTCTTCAAAGGACATAAATTTCCTTTCTTTATAGAGATCAGACACCTTACTAATACCCTTACTAATGCCCAATTTGGGCAAAATTGACATTTTTAAAATATTAATAGGGCCGATCAAAGAGATGGGGAGTTTTGTCCACATGTTCAGCAGACCAGTTATTGAATCTGATATGGGATTATAAATAGTTGATACAATTTCTAATACTTTGTATTGACCAGATTTTAAAACCTGGATCATCTCTACTAGGACAGAAATTCCCATTGCCAAAAACTGGTGAAAAGTGTGAAAGTTGTGATAATTCACCTAGATGAGTAAGAGCCTCATACCAAACTATTATAGTATTTCTTGTGTATGGATTCTTTGTACACTTAATAATTTTTTTTTAATATCTGCTGAATATAGATATAAATTCAAAGGTATTGAAATAGAGTGAGCCTCTATGGATACCCAGGATGGAGGATGATCCTTCTCAAAATAAAACATTGCTACTCTAATTTGAGCCGCCCAGTAGAACCATTTTAGGTTAGGCATGTTTAATCCCCCTCTATCGTAAGGCAAGTAAAAGCAGAGAAAGTCTTAGGCGAGGGCGCTTGTTATTCCAAATAAAGTTTGTAAAAGTTTTTTCATTAGAACAAAATAGAATGTGGAAGAAGTGGAATAAATTGGAAGAGGTATAACAATTTTGACAAAATTGACATTTTTTAAATATTAATACGGCCGATCAAAGAAATGGGGAGTTTTGTCCACCTGTTCAGCAGAACAATTTCATTCACAGTTGGTGTGATTTTAATCCCAAGATAAATAAAACTGTCTTGAGAGATTATAAAGGGTGTCTGAACTGGGGGGAGAAGCCTTTCAGCTTTATTGAGGAACAGCAACACAGATTTAGAGTTATTCATTTTATACCGAGAATTCTCCAAATGTTTCAATCAAGTTTAACAATGCTGGGGTAGACTGTTTTAGATTAGAAAGGAATATAATTATATCATCCACATATAATGAAATGTGATGTTCTGTAGGGCCGATTGTAATACCTGAAATATGTGAATGTTTACGAATTGCCTTAGCCAATGGTTCAATCGCTATGGTGAAAAGCAAGGGGGAGAGCGGGCAGCCCTGTTCCCCTATAGAGTCTGAAGGGGGCAGATATTATTCTGTTCATTAGTACCTCAGCTGAAGGGTTTGCATATAAAATCTGGACCCATTTCAAAAACTTGTCCCCAAACCCCACTTTCCATAGTATTAAACAGGAACCGCCACTCAATCCTATCAAATGGTCTCAGCATCTAATGACAGAAGTGCATTATCACAAGTATTCGATTTTTCATGTAATATATTTAAGCCATTTTGATCCATATGAACAAGCTTAGGCAAATGTATTTCTAACCTTTTTGCTAGCATCTTGCAGAGAATCTTTAAATCATTATTTAGGAGAGAGATGGGTCTATATGACCCACAGTCATTTGGTGGCTTCCCTGGTTTTAGCAGCAGAGTTATTACCGCAGTGTTCAAAGAAGGAGGCAAAGCCCCATTTTGCAAGGATTCCTGGTACATATCCAAAAGGGGACCAATTAATTTATGATGGAACATTTTATAAAGCTCTATCGGTATACCATCAGGCCCTGGGGTCTTCCCTCCCTTCATACTGTTAATGGCCTCACACAGCTCTTCAGACTTTAGGTCCTCTTCAAGAGATACCATGAATCCCAAGTCCAAGGTATCTAGAAAAGCTTTTTCTCTCACTGCGGCTATCTCTCAAAGATTCAGAGCTATAAAGAGCCTGATAGTAACTCCTAAAGGCCTCGTTTATCTCAGTTTGATCAAATGTTACCTCGCTCTCCTTTATTTGAATAGAATTTATGGCCCTTTCAGTTTGTAACTGCTTAATACGCCAAGCCAATAACTTACCCGCTTTCTCCCCCCCTTCATTATAAGTCTGTTTAAGTCTCAACAAGCTTTTCTTTGCATGTTCTAATGAAAGTTTATTATATTTCATTTTCAGTTTGTGTACATCTAAAAGATGATCAGGCGTAATTTTTTGATATACTTCCGATTCAATTTTTTTATTTTGTTTTCAAGATCCACCATTTCTACTTGACAGTGCTTATATTTATAATTTGTATAACTAATCATTCGTCCTCTTATAAAAGCTTTAAATGCTTCCCACCGAACTGAGGCAGAAGTTTGACTTGTGTTAATTTCAAAATAATAATCGATCTGTTCATCAATGAACTTCAAAAATTCAGGATCTCTCAACCAGGTTATATGTAGTCGCCATCCTGGGGATCTACACAAGAAATTGGGAAGGTTTAATGTAAATGAGACTGCCGCATGATCAGAGATTAATATGCTATCATACCAGCAGTTCTTAACTTTAGAAATAAGATCAGTGGATAAAAGAAAGTAATCAATGCGGGAAAATGTTTTATAAGTACTAGAGTAGCATGAGTAAGTCAGGTTATCCGGGTGTTTGTTCCTCCAAATATCTATTAAATTGAAATCTTGCATATATTGTTTTATCTAATTCTGGGTATAAAGCACAATTGAAATCGCCTCCTATTACAAAGTATCCAGGCATTCCAGCTAATAGTGAAAATAGATTTCAGAAAAAAACTAGGATTATCCACATTTACTAAATTCAATTTAACAGAAAAAATGTCAATTCGGACAATTATGTACCTCCCTAATTTATCCTGGGTAATGTTAGTTATTTGTAAAGGTATAGATTTATGTATAAGCGTCATAACCCTTCTAGATTGTGAATTAAAAGAGGCCGAGAACACTTGCCCTGGCCATCTCTTCCTCAGCATTGTCTCATCCCCTGAGGCTAAATGGGTTTCCTGTAGGAATACTATTTCGGCTTTCAATTGTCGAATTCTATTCATTACTTGTTTTAACTTGACAATTTTATTGAGACCTCTTACATTCCAGGATGTAAATTGAATGTCAAATAGGCGAGCCATTATTATGTATACAGCATATTCCCGTTCTTGCCAAAAGTAGAAAAAATTTATACAGACTATTGTTATGAGTGAAAAAGAAAGAAAAGAGAAGACAAAAAAAGAAAGTAAAATACAGCCAAACAAAACAACTGGCCAACAAACAGGCATTTCCCCAAATGAAATACCATCGTTCCCCCAACCCCTCCCCAGTTAAACACTTCCCAAGGCCTTCTCGGAAGAGCCTGACTATGGAGCTACGCTGGTCCACCCGTGGTCCTTTCACGGTGAGAAACAGCTTGCCTGAACGACGGGAGAGTCTGCAACAGACAGGAATATCAAACCAACATTACTAAAAGTGTGTATATATGTACATTGTTTAAGCATCAGTAGTGAACCAGAGGTTTGCACTCACGCATCTGACCCCGAAAAGAACCATCTTCCTTTAAGACCTCCTGCTAAGCATTATTTTTCAGATCTTACAAAAATCTCTGAGAGTCCCACTAGTCGCAGATTAGACCGACGGCTCGGACTTTCCAGATCCTCGACTTTTAATGAAAGGGATTCCATGGCAGTTTTCAACTTTGCATTCTGCGTTTGCAACTCCGTGCCGTTGTCCTCTTGAGTTCTCATTCGATCCTCGGTTTCTGTCACCCGTGTTGTGAGAGCTTTGAGATCACGCTGTACTCCGTTAATCGCCAGGAGCAAACCATCAAATCACGCAGCAAAAACCGATTTCAGAGAGTAGATGGCGTCCAGAATTGCGGACTCTCGGCTGACACCCGGCTCTCCCTCCTCGCCGCTAGCTTCATTGGACTTAGCATCTGCGTCGGTCTCACCAGGTACAGTCGATTTAATTTGCTTCTGTGTGGTTTTAGTTTACATTTACATTTACAGCATTTATCAGACGCCCTTATCCAGAGCGCCTTACAATCAGTAGTTACAGGGACAGTCCCCCTGGAGCAACTTAGGGTTAAGTGTCTTGCTCAGGGACACAATGGTAGTAAATGGGATTCGAACCCGGGTCTTCGAGTTCACAGGCGAGTGTGTTACCCACTAGGCTACTACCACTAGTTGATTTTGGTGGGTTCTTAAAACGTTAAGATGTATCAGATTTTAAAATAGAATCAGTTTGTCAGCATTTGTTGGGTTAAGGAGTACCATTTAAGTCAATATTTGTAGCGGAGCTCCGATTCACGTTCACTCAGTACCGCTCCATAACCAGAAGTCCCTGGACTGATCATTTACATTTTTTAGAGAATGTTGCAGTAGCTCAGCTGATGCTGTCTGTGCACGGCCCTGATAGCAACTGTTTTATAGCTGGAAAAAGTGCACACAACCAGCGGTAAGCTGTAAAGAATATGCCTGGTATGGCTGAAATCCAGTGTTACTATGTGCACAGTAGTAATCAATAATTAATTTTCTTCTCAGAATCCAGAGGCTGTGGAGGGATCTTTGGGTGGCAGTGACCTAGCTGTTTCCTGATATTCTTCACACCTTGGAGGAAGAAAATCATATGGACATCAGCAACAGCCTCCACCTGTTTTGCTGTCATTATGTGTTTTTACAGCGTCTACAGAAACAGTTGGACACTTTTACGGATGGATGGGACAATCACCCACTGAGAACTGAGAGAAACCGAACACCCAATCAGCTCTGGGAAATTGGCTGTGTCCAGTATCCACTCTACGATCCTGTGGTGAAATGAATTTAAATAAGATCAGGCCAGTCATAATGTCATAAACCTTAACTTCTGTAAGTGAAGCTGAATTAAACCCACTCTGCATGGCATGAAGGTGAGTGATGCTGACAGTAGAGCCTACTTCAGTGCTAATGAGGGCTACTTCTGGCCAGAGGTGGACCCGTACCACCCCTGTGGAATGTTCAGGTTCGATAGGTGTTGTTGGTATGGTCTGGCCCCTCGAAGTGCGAAGTTCTGCTGTACCAGTCTACAATAGTGACATAGTGAAAAGAAAATGAGAAAGAAAATAGGCTACAGGTGTCAAAAATGTAAGTGAGTATGAGTCAAATCTGCATAATATTTGGTGATTAATAGTGATTATAAACATAAACTATATGAAATGGTCAGTTCAGAAGTGGCCACTGATGCAAAATCCTACCTTCAGAAGTCTTCCTGTGATTGTGAAAAATGTCTCCCCAGCAGCGACCTCTTCGAGGCTCTCCAGCTCTTTTGAGGGGGTGAAACGGCATGGCAGCAAGCTTGTCTTACCTCAGGGGGAATGGCTAACTCGGAACAGCCAAAGACTATTAAAAAATAGCGGTTGAAGTTTTCTAGATAATAACTTTGACCTTCCTGAAGCTGGGAACAGTCGTTGCTTTAAAATGGACAAGTCTGCACCTTGTGCCATCGCTCAGCCCACAAGTTGCAACGGACTGAACAGACTTGCTTGCCAGCATGCCGTCCCGCATCTCATATTCAGTTGTACAGGTTGCTTCACGCCGGATGGGTGTTTGCCTTTGGTACGGAAAACATGTCTAGGAGGAAAATACAGAATATAGAATTATTTATTACAACATGATTTTTTTGCTTATGTGATACACAGCAAGCAAAGCATTTTAGTTTTTGAATTTTAGTTTTGGGCTATAGTTGTGATTGTAGAGGGCGGGGTTAGAAGGGTTGCTAGGTATGTTTTATATTAGTGACTTGCCCTGCTTTGCATGTATTGATCTTCAGCAGAGATGGAGTTGCTGGTGAGATGTGTGTTAAATCATAATAGGCTCTGGTTGAGAAAAGCTATATTTTTAATACATTTTTTAATACAAAGCTATATTTTTAATCGCTGTACAGTATTTGTTCTAATTCACTTACAGTTACATGATTGTTCGGGGGACATATGTATAGTAAACCAGTTGTGTAGAACTGTTAATGATGGATATATATCGAAAATGGCTAGTCAAAGGGATATATTTTCCTGATGTACAAGTAATACTTTGTGGTTCTTGATATTTTTGCTTTAATTGTATGTTTTTTTGATTAACTGCAGCGGGTTGATGTTAGAAGTTTAGTATGAGATGAAATGAGGAGAAATCTGGGCTGAACTGGGAGTGTCCACAGTTGTTTAAAGAGTGTTTGAGTAAAATAAAATACATGGTTTTGCAGGCTATTCTTTACGTTTGTAAAATTAATATTTACATAAGCAATAAAAGCACCGGTTGGAACAAGACTGATGTGACTATAACAGACAAAAGCTACATTAGTTCATTCAACAAGATTACCATTAGTTTAACATACAGAACATTTATTAGTTCATATAGCAAGAGTTAAGGTCAGAGTTTTGTTGTGTTAAAGTGTTTAAATTCCTTTAAATGAATGTTATATTGATTTATCAGACTAATCGGGTACAAACATGTTAATTTAATAAAAGTTAAATTAATTGAATGCAACTATTATCTTACGCTTACAAACATATGCGGTGTTGAAAAAACACAATCACGATGGATCGATATAACATGATTTATTTAGATGGAATATAAGTGGCAAGATAGTCACGTTCATCTAATGAATAATTTTTTTAAGTGTAGAACCCAGTTTCTTTCTAGAAGGCAGCAGCTTCAAGCACCGTACTGCCGTGTCACTAGAACTACACACGTACACATACAAATATTATATCAACTACGTCAATACATACCATACTACTTATTTAACTTACTAATTATTACAACTACAACATATAACCTACTAATTATTATTACCTAACTACAACATATTACCTAACTTACCTCGCACTTACTTTCCCATCATTTAGGCCAAATGCAAGGGTAGTGGCAGCAGTCATTTACATTTACGGCATTTGTCGCCCTTATCCAGAGCGACTTACAACGTGCTTTCAAGTTACCATTGATGAAGAGATCAATTCCGGTTCACTAGGACCCCAAATATGAATACATCTATTTTATTCACTCTGTTCTAGTTTCTATACGGAAGTCAGACAAGAAGAAGGTTACAAGTTCATCTAAATATTCTCTAAAGAGGAAGGTGTTGAGCTGTCGTGTGAAGGTGCTCAGTGACTGAGCTGGAAGTTCATTCCACCACCAAGGGGCCAAGACGGAGAAGAGTCTAGATGAGCGTCTTCCTTTTACCTTCAGAGATGGAGGGACCAGGCGAGCAGTACTGGAGGCTCGGAGTATACCAGGTGCAGTGCGAGGTGTAATAAGGGCTGTGAGGTAGGATGGTGCTGCTCCATGTTTGACTTTGTAGGCCAGCATCAGTATTTTGAATCTGATGCGTGCAGCTACTGGGAGCCAGTGGAGGGAGCGTAGCAGAGGGGCGGTGTGGAGAACTTGGGAAGGTTGAAGATCAGTCGTGCTGCTGCATTTTGTATGAGT
This sequence comes from Denticeps clupeoides, assembly GCF_900700375.1. Classification (NCBI taxonomy): domain Eukaryota; kingdom Metazoa; phylum Chordata; class Actinopteri; order Clupeiformes; family Denticipitidae; genus Denticeps; species Denticeps clupeoides. The sequence goes on along the minus strand of NC_041724.1, from coordinate 19,074,367 downwards.
TGAAGAGGTCGGATGGTACATAGTGGTAGACCAGCTAGAAGGTAGTTACAGTAATCCAGTCGTGAGATTACTAAGGACTGAACCAGTAGTTGGGTGGCCTGGGTTGACTGATAAGGGCGGATTCGTCTGATATTGTAGAGAAGGAATCTACATGAGCGGGAAAGATTGCTGATGTGAGTTGAGAAGGAGAGTTGGTTGTCTGTTGTTACTCCGAGGTTGCGGGCTGTTGCAGAAGGAGAGAGCTGAGAGTTGTCTAGGTAAATACCAAGATCCTGATGTGGTGAAGAATCTGCTGGAATGAATATTAGTTCAGTTTTGGTGGGATTGAGTTGGAGGTGATGGGCTGCCATCCAAGACGAGATGTCGGTTAGACATGCAGAGATTTTGGAAGCAGCATGTAGATCAGAGGGAGGAAAGGAGAAGAGGAGTTGTGTGTCATCAGCATAGCAGTGGTAGGATAATCCATGTGAGGAAATGACCTCACCAAGTGATCTCGTGTAGAGGGAGAAAAGGAGAGGACCTAGCACCGAGCCTTGAGGGACACCAGTGGAGAGTCTACGTGAGGTAGAGGTGGATCCTTTCCAAGTCACTTGGTAAGATCGCTCATCAAGGTAGGAAGCAAACCACTGCCATGCTGAGCCCCGAATTCCAAGCCTCTTCGGGATTGACAAGAGAATCTTGTGGTTAACGGTGTCAAATGCAGCAGATAGGTCGAGGAGAATAAGAACTGATGACAGTTTTGCCAATCTGGCTGCATGTAGCTGCTCGGTAACCGCCAAAAGGGCAGTCTCGGTGGAATGAGCTGTTCTGAAGCCAGACTGGTTAGGATCCAGGAGGTTGTTCTGTGATAAATGGAGTGATAGCTGGTTGTAGACACAGCGCTCAAGGATTTTGGATAGAAATGAGAGGAGGGAAACTGATCTGTAGTTGTTGATGTCTGTAGGTCAGCCAGTACGCTGCAGTCTATCCCATTACGGGTGATCCTGACGGCCTCTTCTCTCTCGTCTGGTTCCTCCCGGACAAGGTGCCTGGTCTGGTCCTCCTGGCTGTAGTGTAGGGCTCCTCCTTGGCTGCGGTGCCTGTCAGGGGCAGCTTTGTCGGGGTCTTGTCCTGTGATGGCCTGACCTTGGGGTGTCGCTGGTGCTTCCTGGTTGCAGGGTACTGCTGCAACTTCTTTGGCCTTTTTGCTGGTCGGGGCATTGGGTCAATCAGAATGACTAAACCTTCAACAGAGACAATAACAGGATTTACCACGAGTGTAAAAACAACAGTAACATGTAAAGACTCAGATAACAAGATAACCAGGAATTATGCACTTGTTAAAATGGTCGTTTACTTTAAAACTGTGCTGATTCTGAAATCTTCACATTAATTATGGTGCATGATGGGACGTAAAGCACTAATTCTTGAAAGTTTAGCAAAATCATGTCCCACTAAGAAAAGGGCTCATTCATCCCGAATAAAAATAATCAAGGTGTCTTTTGCACATTTGTAAGGCTTCTTTTCTTAACCAACATTCACAATATTGCCCATAATTCCATAGTTATTAAACTCAACTTTGACTTCATGTATTTTAGGAAGTTCTGGCTATGCAGCAGCTATCAGTGAAGGAAAAAAGGAGAAGAAACCGGGAATATCAATGGAAGCGGAGAGAGAAAATACACAGTGAGGAAGAATAAAAGGAGGAACACCTCCAAGATGGAAAAAGAGAGTGGAGGAAGGGAAGATAAAATTATTAATGACTTGAATGAAAAGGGAAAAGAGAAGTCAGAGAAAAGCTTGGAAACGTGGACAACAGATATCTAGATAATGTAAGAAAAAGGTCTCAGGTCACCATTAACTCCCCCAGATCAAGATCAGGATTAATGTCCAAAAAAATTTATGTATATAGCATTAAAGCATTTAAAAAATGCAACAACAAAAAAACACCACAAAAAACACGAAGTTTTACCCTCAGTCGGTTTTGTCCAGTAGATACGCAGCAGCGGGACGCTGAACTGGGTCTGGACCGACCGTCCTCCTCCTGCTGCTGTCCATTCCTGGATGTCCCGGTCCTCCTCGCTGCTCTCTCATGGTCTCCATCCTCATAAAAATCGCAATCTGCCAACTTTGATCAGCTTCTATTTCTGTTTAAAATTTCAAACATGATGACGTCACTGACCGGAGCGAGATGCTTTTTTTTTAACGTTCAGAAAGATGAATTTGTAGTGAAATTACATCTAGAAGCGCTGAATTCACCTTCTTAAGCAGTAAAAGTACACAAACGAGTCCCACAACCAGACTACAAAGTGTAAATGATTTTATTCCAAGTGCTACTAACTCGCTTCACCACGTACCTTCTCACCGTTTTACAAAACTGTGACGGTGAAGCTGCCAAATATGCAAATGAACCGCGAATTGTCAGAAATACATAAATAAATGAGGATTTGTGGGTGAATATTCGTCTGAGAGTTCACTGCTCGATCTAGCACGTTAACGTGGATACAACAGTAAACTAAACTCGTCTTGTTCCTTTATTTCTCAGATTTATACAGCGACCAGTGAAAAAGCGAGTAAAAAGACATTCATTTCACGAACTTTAGAAAAATGTCAGAAACGAGGAGCATTATGGGATGTCAAAATAAAGGTTCGCAATCTTACTGTATACAGGTACTCTTCTCCCCTAATTCCCCTAAATCTCTGTTCAAATCACAGCATGAAACCTAAAATAAGCCCCTATTTTATGTATTTATAACTCGAGGTGTGTTGCTGCGAGTATAAACCTATTTGCTGTGAAAAGCGGCTGGATAAACGGCGACTATTTTAATTTGTAAATCATGGCGCCAGTCCCGCGCTGAAGGGTTAAAGTTCACAAACCAGCCGCTCCACCCAAATGTACAACTTTTTACTCACCGCTTCACAGCAAACTCCGTTACCAGGACAACGACGCACAACGACGTGCCGCGCGAGACTCCGTTACCATGACAACGACGCACAACGACGTACCGCGCAGTTCAACACGGAGGCGTTTTTTAAACGAAGTTGGTATTTTGCAGTAAGGAGTAATACATGCAGTTAAATACTAAAAGCAGTAAAAAATCAACTTGTTTTAAAGTCCAGTTTTTCTGCTGGTAAAACAGCTCAGTCGCCCAGTTTTTGCTAGACAGGATAGAAGCTATTTCGACTTCATGATGCCATTTATTTTGATCAGGAAAAATGTGAGCCCACCTCCCTCATTTACACTTTTTATTGTGCCCCTCTTCTTTTATTCCGCCTCCTGCATTGTGCTGCGCCCTGAACCCCGCGACAAGAAGTGGGGTGCTGCACTGTATTTCGTGACATTACACAGTAATATGTGACTCTAGCGGCGCTGTGTCGCTTGTTTTTGACGTGACTCTTCTCTTCACCTTTTCATGGTGCAGCGTTTGCGTTGCGCATTTTAACATGTTTACTGCGTTTTCATAGTGTTTTAGGGGGATTTATAGGGAAAATCGTGCTTTTAATAATGATAACGATAATGCATCGTATATAATATTGTTTTGAACTCATATTTCGGGAAATATATGAAATTTTAATTTCTCAAAATCTTTCTGAGACTTCAGTCACTGATGTGTAGCTTTTGTGGGCTCACAATATACCATGGCTGCTGTCAGAAGATGTGACCCCCCCCTGCAGCAGCAGAATGGAACACTCCAGGTAGTCAATCTCTACATGATTATCATTTCTAGTCATGACGGCTCATCTGAACATGTTTTGGTCCCGCATTTTCTGTTTTGTTCATATTTTCTGTGGGGTCATAATATATGATGGCTGCTGTCACAAAATGTGACCCCCTTCCCCTGCAGCAGGGTCACCTGAACATGTAATGAGCTGAGTGCAGTGACCTGGATCTTGCTGGTCTGTGGATATTAATCTGTGACGTTCCACTCATAATTTCACATATCTAAATGATGGGCTGTTTTTCATGTTCGTTTGTGTTTATTTCATGCTTGCGTAATATTAAATATGAATGGAGTATGAATGCCTCTGGAAAAATAAATAAAACTAAACAAAAAAATGATTGAGCCCCTTTTTCTAATTGTAGCTGTGGCACATAACACAGTCAGCGAGGGGCGCACACGAACCCCCACAACTCGTCTCCTTAAGATAAGTGCAATTTCCCACTTGTGGGACTAATAAAGGTTTATCTTGTCACGGCAGAAAGTGGACAGAAGCAGAAGGTAATAGCAGCAAAAACAGAGGTAATAGCATCACCAAAAAAAAATAAGATAAATATGTATCTGTATATATGTACAAATTTACAATTTAAACAGTTAACAATTTAACAGAATGTGCCCAAGTCTGTGTATGTATGGTCAGCTGCGAGGTCTTTGTTATAGAGTCTGACAGCGGTTGGAAGAAAAGACCTTCTGAACCTCTCCTTCCCACATCGTGGGTGCAGCAGCCTGCCACTGAAGGAGCTGCTCAGTGCTGTCAGTTTCCTGCATGGGGTGGGAGATGTTCAGCCACCATTCTCCTGTCACTCACCACCTCCACTGGGTCCAGAGGGCATCCTAGAACAGAGCTGGCCCTCCGGATCAGCCTGTTCAGCCTCTTCCTGTCCCCAGCGGAGATGCTGCTACCCCAGCAGACCACACCGTGAAAGATGGCTGATGCCACTACAGAGTCATAGAAAGTCTTTAGGAGTGGCCCCTGTACTCCAAAAGACCTGAGCCTCCGTAGCAGGTACAGCCTGCTCTGCCCTTTTTTATAAAGTGCATTCGTGTTATGAGTCCAGTCCAGTTTATTGTTCAGGTGAACACCAAGGTACTTGTAGCGTCCATTATGGATGCTGTAGTATCACGTTCCTTTCCCATGTTACCTGGCCTGGCTACCGCTTCTCTTTCGGGGGAGGGCGGGCGAGAGGCTGGCTTGTTCAGGTACTCTTGGTTCGCCTTTTTGTGTGAGCTTTTCAAATGGACTTTCAGATTCGTGGGGTTTTTCCCCTTGAGAAGTATTCCACATATTGTATCACCTGCTTCTACAACAAGGCACTTACTTTTATTTTTGCCACTGTCATAATCAAAGAAATCCCAAATAGGACTTTCTTCCGCTTTCTTCCGACTTTCGCTGCAGCCATCACGCTAGCTGGCGGCGTCACGGACAGACTATGGACACGTGACGTCACAGACCACGTGTTACCATAATGGTCAAAAACCTGGCTTAAAACTGGCAGCGTGAAATAAATAGATTTTAATTCAACCCAAAAGATTTATTACAAAGACGAAAACGAAGGACGTTTTTGCTATAATATTAGTTCGTTTAAGTTCGTTTTGTATACACACAAAACAGTTTCAGTTAGTTTTCGTTTTTTTTTTAACTCTTTATTTCAGTTAACGAAAATGCTTTTTCAATTCTAGTTTTAGTTTTATCGTTCGTTTTCGTTAACTATAATAACCTTGGAGAGAGGGAACCCCGTGGTACCATGGTAGCCATATGCTTGCACATCACCATGGTAATTAGATGCTTGAACATCACCATGGTAATCCATAATGCAGTGCGCACTTTCATGACAACCTGAGTTCGCTGAGGATCTGAAGTTTATGTGTTATCAGCGATTCATATCAGCAATCTATATAAAGTGATCTGTGAGTGATCACTCGCAGCAATTCAAGCAATTCAAATATATAAAAATGAAGGAACTAATAAAGACCAATTTGGGCAAATTAAATGGAAATTAATAATAGACAGAATCATGAAGGACATTACAAATACATTACAATCTAAACGCAGAGCATCGTGACATTTAGCATTCTATTTGCAGTCAGCAAAGTAGATTTATTTTTGCCACATTTCAGAATCTGTAAGCTTTTATACAAACATCAGATCTGAATGAATGCATATGGTTTTTATTGTATTTATAATTTTTTTTACTGTGGGTTATGTGACTTATTGTTTTTTTATATATGTATATATTTCCCCATTAAAGTCCTTATTTTCGTTAGGATTCAGACTGTACCGAAGGTTCTGGAGAGAGTTTCAGTTGAATGGAGAATGGTTTTATTGATGCTTCTAAAGCCTTCAATTGTGTGACCCATGAGAAGTTATTATATACAGTGGGGTCCCCAACTCATTAATTAGGATTCTATCCTTATGATCCTCTCCTGAGTCTATGTATGGTAAATGGGGTAACTGTGTGTCCGTCCCTTTTAATGTCTGTAATGTGGTTAGTCAAGGAAGTGTTCTGTCATCTCTTCTTTTTAATGTGTATGTGGATGATCTGTTAAAATGGTTGAGTGGCTGTGGAACAGGATGTGTATCCGGTGGAACTGTGATCAGTAACCTGATGTGTGTAGAGAGTCAGCTCTCAGTATGGTTCAGTTTGATATCACTTATAATGCCAAGCGGGCAGTGGTGGCCTAGCGGTTAAGGAAGCGGCCTCCGTAATCAGAATTTCACACGTGATACACAGCAGCACAGCACACAGTGCACACAGTGAAATTTGTCCTCTGCATTTAACCCATCACCCTGAGTGAGCAGTGGGCACCATGACAGGCGCCCGGGGAGCAGTGTGTGGAGACGGTGCTTTGCTCAGTGGCACCTCAGTGGTACCTTGGCAGATCTGGATTCGAACCAGCAACCTTCTGATTACGGGGCCGCTTCCTTAAACACTAGGCCACAGCTGCCACTAGAGCAACATCTGAAGTGTGTTTTAGCCAGTGTCAATGTCCTCATTTGCTCTATTTGATGAAGCTGTTGGCTGTTGACTGTCAACCGCTCTGAGGTAGACTACTACAGAGATTGCCATGATGGATGCAATTTATTAATCACTGCATTATGTAGTTTGTGTGTCATCAGCGCAGCATATCGCCGGTTGTCCATGGCACTCTGGACAGTCAAAAATAATAACCAGTGGTGGCCTAGCGTTGTAGGAAGCGGCCCCGTAATCAGAAGGTTGCCGGTTTGAATCCCAGTCCGCCACTGAGCAGAGCACCGTCCCCACACACTGCTCCCCGGGAGCCTGTCATGGCTGCCTGCTGCTCACCAAGGGTGACGGTTAAATACAGAGGACACATTTTGTTGTGTCACTGTATGCTGTGCTGCAGTGTTTCACAATGACAATCACTTCACTTTTTAGGTTTTAATCTGTTAAAGTAGTTATATTTGTAATTATTACATTAGTTCCCATCCCGAAACTGAGGTCAACAAGTACTGGGACAGAGATGTGAGACTGTGGGGACTTTTTACTGATTACACTGCTGGAAAGAGGAAAACGGAAATTAGATGCTTTGCTGCATAGATGCAGATGGAGTTTTCCTTCATCTTCATTGAGGTTTAATGTAGTGTTCATGTAAATAAATTGAGCTTTAATCAAACCCCCCTTCCAACAGCATGTCCTCCTGTGGGCCTGGAGTCTGAGGGTGAGCGACTCGCAGCTTTCTGCCTCCTCTAACCATCGCGGACAACTCAACATACAGCTAAAAGTGTTCTGGTTTTTTATACTACAGTTTAAAAATGTTGGGTCATTTAGTAATTTCCTTGTTTTTCCATTAAAAAGGAATGAACAGAATAGAAGAATTACTGGAAGGATAATAAACTAGAGCTGTATGTCACTGGGAGGAGACCAGACAGAACAGAGTTCCCGATGACCACCATTTTTTATTACTATATTAATTGAAGTGTGGCATGATCAAAGGCAGAAACTCAAATAGTAAGACACCCCAACTGACTTTTTTCATGTAATGAAATAAACACACAATGACCGCAAATGAATGAGAATCATTTTATTGCAGAACCCATAAATGTCGTGTTGAATAAGGCGTCTATGGGAGGGAATGAGTCAATAGAGCCACCATCTTGGGACGGGGCAGAGCTCCTAAATGAATGAACGTCTGTGGAAGCCAAGGTGGCATACATAATTAAAGAACCATAAACCGGTTTTTATTGTCCTGTTTCGTTACAAACGTCAGACATGTATTTATTAATTGATGGAGAGGCTGTTTTTGTTAACATAGCCTACTTGTATGTTCAAAATGTAATGTCCATATAGGTGAAGTGCAAGCACCTGGTCAACGTGGTGATGTACAGGTTGAGGTGTGCAGGGAGGAGACAGCCGGGCTGGACACAGGGTTAAGGAGACGAGTTGTGGGGGTTCATGTGCGCCCCTTGCTGACAGCTACAAATAGAAAAAGGGGCACAAGATTTTTTTTTTGACTTTTATTTATTTTTCCAGAGGCATTCATACTCCATTCATATTTAATATTATGCAAGCATGAAATAAACACAAACGAACATGAAAAACAGCCCATCATTTAGATATGTGAAATTATGAGTGGAACGTCACAGATTACAGGGAGTGCAGAATTATTAGGCAAATGAGAATTTTGTCCACATCATCCTCTTCATGCATGTTGTCTTACTCCAAGCTGTATAGGCTTGAAAGCCGACTACCAATTAAGCTTATTTGTCACAGCCAATACACCTCCAGCCCACCAGAGAGCACCAGGCCAGACAGAGAGACGGCGACCCGGAAGCGGAAACGAGAGCGGGCAGCGTCTCCTCGGGGTTACCTGACTTTTATACTCTACGCTGCCCGCTCTCAACATGCATGCTCTTTGAGTTGAATTTACTTCCATTGACGCCAGCCTTATTTTCCCACGCTTGATATCGATGACCACGACCTTTGCCTGTCCACGACCTAGAACTTTGCCCTCTTGTGACGACGATCTCTAATCGGATTCTCCAGTGTGACCACGACCTTCGCCCGCCATTGACCTTGAGTTTGCCTGCCCCCTTTTGTTAATACGATCTTCCCCGTTACCCCCCACGGAGCCAGAGTTCCCTCCCCACCGCGCTGCGGTGCTTCCACGGCCACACTCCTGTCCCAGCTCACCTCCGGCTGCCTTATCACCGGCCAAGCGCCTCCGGACCTCCTCTCCCAGTACGACGACTACTCCATCCGCTCCAAGCATGCCTGCGAATGCGTCCCCGAACTCGGCCAGTGACAATATTAGGTGATGTGCATCTCTGTAATGAGAAGGGGTGTGGTCTAATGACATCAACACCCTATATCAGGCGTGCATAATTATTAGGCAACTTCCTTTCCTTTGGCAAAATGGGTCAAAAGAAGGACTTGACAGGCTCAGAAAAGTCAAAAATAGTGAGATATCTTGCAGAGGGATGCAGCACTCTTAAAACTGCAAAGCTTCTGAAGCGTGATCATCAAACAATCAAGCGTTTCATTCAAAATAGTCAACAGGGTCGCAAGAAGCGTGTGGAAAAACCAAGGCGCAAAATAACTGCCCATGAACTGAGAAAAGTCAAGCGTGCAGCTGCCAAGATGCCACTTGCCACCAGTTTGGCCATATTTCAGAGCTGCAACATCACTGGAGTGCCCAAAAGCACAAGGTGTGCAATACTCAGAGACATGGCCAAGGTAAGAAAGGCTGAAAGACGACCACCACTGAACAAGACACACAAGCTGAAACGTCAAGACTGGGCCAAGAAATATCTCAAGACTGTAACGCGAACCGGGACCAGAACGAGAGAGACGTGTAGGAGGAAACGAGAGACCTCGGTGCGGCGGGACGCAGGGAGGCAGGTAAGTTCCTCCGCGTTAATCTGCGAACGTGGACGGCGCGAGCCGCAACACCACACTGATGTTGTCGTTCGCGTATTAAGACACAAGACAGGGCAGGACAGGGCGACAGGAAGGAGTTCGTGGATCAGGAGAACAGAGAGGACAGGTACGGTCTTACTGGGTTGAAGATTTTCGGGGCCGAGTCGAATGGCGTGCGTCATTCAATGACTGAGCAATTGGCAGCTACTCTCCAGCCTAATATATAGGAGTCACGTTACCTCGTTTCCGTGTTACTCCCGGTCACATGATGAAATCATGTGACAAAGACTGATTTTTCTAAGGTTTTATGGACTGATGAAATGAGAGTGAGTCTTGATGGGCCAGATGGATGGGCCAGTGGCTGGATTGGTAAAGGGCAGAGAGCTCCAGTCCGACTCAGACGCCAGCAAAGTGGAGGTGGAGTACTGGTTTGGGCTGGTATCATCAAAGATGAGCTTGTGGGGCCTTTTCGGGTTGAGGATGGAGTCAAGCTCAACTCCCAGTCCTACTGCCAGTTTCTGGAAGACACCTTCAAGCAGTGGTCTGCATCCTTAAAAAAAACATGATTTTCATGCAGGACAATGCTCCATCACACGCGACCAAGTACTCCACAGCGTGGCTGGCAAGAAAGGGTATAAAAGAAGAAAAACTAATGACATGGCCTCCTTGTTCACCTGATCTGAGCCCCATTGAGAACCTGTGGTCCATCATCAAATGTGAGATTTACAAGGAGGGAAAACAGTACACCTATCTGAACAGTGTCTGGGAGGCTGTGGTTGCTTCTGCACGCAATGTTGATGGTGAACAGATCAAAACACTGACAGAATCCATGGATGGCAGGCTTTTGAGTGTCCTTGCAAAGAAAGGTGGCTATATTGGTCGCTGATTTGATTTTGTTTTGTTTTTGAATGTCAGAAATGTATATTTGTGAATGTGGAGATGTCATATTGGTTTCACTGGTAAAAATAAGTAATTGAAATGGGTATATATTTGTGTTTTGTTAAGTTGCCTAATAATTATGCACAGTAATAGTCACCTGCACACACAGATATCCCCCTAAAATAGCTAAAAATAAAAACAAACTAAAAACTACTTCCAAAAACATTCAGCTTTGATATTAATGAGTTTTTTGGGTTCATTGAGAACATGGTTGTTGTTCAATAATAAAATTATTCCTCAAAAATACAACTTGCCTAATAATTCTGCACTCCCTGTATATTTCAACATACTTTTTATGTAGCACCCTCTCAGGTGCACTGATATTATTTGTATTGTTTTTGTTATTATCTGTACAGCAAGTGTATTTTTGTTTCATTATAGGTTCATATAATATGTTTATATCTTGTTTAAACTGTGTAATGGTATGCAGAGTTTATTTTGTGCTGTCCTATCATAGAGGGGGATGGAGAGCATGTGACAGGAAAAGTTGGGAGAGAAGAGACAGGAGACCGTTTTTTCTTAGTTTTAATTTAATTAGTGAAGTTACACGCTTTTGGTTAAAATAGCAAATGCATTCACATGCATTTATGTTGTAATAGTTTGGGAGTTAAATATTTTTCATGCATAAGGGTGCATAGTGCATGACGGAGGTTCGCTGACTTCTAGAAAAAATAGTAATTGCTATAAAGGGTAGAAGTGCACAGACTTCGGTGGGAACTCCAGCGCGACGCGGGACGGCCCGGTGCTGTGGAGGCGGTGGACCACGCGAGGAGCGTTCATTCTACATTAGGAGCTGCACCGACGAAAGGTTTATTCTGCAGACGGCAGAAGTGCAGCGGATCGTGGGGACAATACTGGAAGAAGTAGTGAGTAAACTCAACACACCAGTTTGAGCTCCACCAAGCGCGCCAACAATATTAAAAGTTACCTAGACGGTGAACATTTAAAACCCGGGTATTTTATTTTATTTGTGTTATTGTTTTAATGTTGATGTGGTGTGGGTTTTCCCCTGTATAATTGTTGGGGATGGAAATAAATGTTCAGTTGTAATATATAGTTCTATTGTACCTGTGTTTTCATGTGTTGTGGTTTTATGGGAATTATAAATTAGTGCAAGGGAGGTGAATCGCATACAGCTATAGCCATTCCAACAGGCTAGCCTGAGCTCTTCGACACACTGCGAGATCATAACCCTAGACAGAAATTAAATGTACTTGGTAACTTCCACTTAAACTCCTCCCTTGCATCATATATAGGTGAATCTGGTGGTGGGTTCTTTAAAATTTCATCATTGTAAAAACAAGTTTAGTGGGAGTGTTACATTTATAAATACAAATAAATAATAATAAATAACACAAACACACATCAAAAACAGTCATGCCAACAACAAGAACAAAAAAGTCCTGACATAATGCGGCAGTTCCATTGAAGGCTGTGAGGAGCACTCTGGGCAGGGACATGTTGCCAACATCGCGAGACCTAGGAAGCTGACGGAGCACCTTGGTCGCCTCCTCATAAACACACTTGATGACATATGATTTCGAGCAGCCAGCTCCTCCAGTAAGAAAGTAATAAAACGGGTCTGGATTACAACCCCAGGCACGTCGCAGACGTGATAGAGAACCCTGCACACAGACACAAACATCATTTCATACTTGTAAAAATAACCCTCATCCAAACATCATCATCTTTTATGTCCATTCTCATTTGTTTGCTCATGGGAAGTTTTTAATGGTAAGTTACACGCCTGGACCACAGACTCTTAAGCGCTCACCTCCTGATGCTTGGAATAATCCTGCATGATTATCTTCATCTCATCCTGTTGGCTGAGGTCAGATTTTTTTACACGGTCAATGACTGTGTTGAGGATCTCAGTCATTTCATGCTCAGGCTTAAATAAGACATCATGTACTCATGTCTCGATGAGCTGTACTCATCGAACACGTACTGGATGACCATGTTAGCATCTCTAAGCAGATCAGCTTTATTTCCATTGACCCAACATTCTTTGGGATTGTGCTTCATCACAAGAGCCATTCTTGAAGTGAGAGCATCGATACTAGACTCGTAGTCCTCCTTAGTCATGTAATCATTGAAAAACGCTTTTTCGTCCATCACTAAATCTCAGAGCAGTTTCAGCTTTAGCTTTGCTTCCCATTGCAATTTCAAACATTTTTCCCACCGGTTTTTCTGTGCATCATCTTCCTCATCGCTGAGGACCACCGTGGACGGGAAGGTAATTCTGGTTGTGTCTGTAGGTAGTTTGGGAAATCCAAATCTGCATTTTACATTGCATTTCTTGCTAGACTTGACATGCTTTCTACTCATACTAACATCTATTTTGATTGAAATGTAAAGATAAATAAAGAACTATTTACTGAATTACAGCTCCTGACACTCCAATTCACTGTTGAATTCCACTTTCAATTATTTTTTCATTGAATGAGAATGGTTAAGATCATTCCTTACTTGACCTCATCCGTTGTAAGTAAAGCATGCATCAAAATGACCTGGTCCAGCGTGCTGTTCTCCACTAGAATGGAGGATGAAGTCTCAGCCTCCTTTATTAGAGTCACTTCCACCTAAAATGGATGTGATCAATACAAAACTTTGAAATGAATCTAGTTGTGAACTACAAATGCAAATTAACTATCCTCCCAATTCCTATTAGTAAAAAAAAAAAAAAAGAGTTAATAGTTTAATGTACCTGCTGCTCCTCCGGTCTCATCTTTGAGGCAGCCTGTGCCGACGGCAGTCCGCAACAGGGGCCTAATGAAACAAAAGCAGTATGGAACTGTTTAATTGTTCAAATTTTACATGTAGCACCAGGTTCCAGAGAAACGTTGTTTCGTTTCACTATTTACTGTTTAACATGTAGCTGAAATGACAAAGTTCACTTCATTTCAGAATATGTTGCATCGTGCATCTTGGCAAAGCCTTCAACCTTGCCTTGGCTCCCGGGTCACTACCTTTTAATGGCTACCCACAATGAGCTGATTCCCAGCACAATAGTAAACCCCACTTTTCAAAATTTGAACGCAACCCTAGGGGCCAAGACAGAGAAGAGTCTAGACGAGTCTACTTTAGAGGTGCAGGGACCATGCGAGCAGTACTGGAGGGTCAGCAAATGTGAGGTGCATGCAAAGCATAATAAGGGCTCTGAGGCAGGATGGTACTATCAGTGTTTTGAATTCGATGCAGGCAGCTGCTGGGAGCTGTGGAGGAGTGTTGCATTGGGGTGGTGTGAAAAAATTGGAGAAGGTGAAGGAAGGCCCAATGACTTGGCATAGAAGGCAGGCCTGTGCACCGAACGGTGTCAGCGCTTTTCCAGCATTGGTCTCAATTTGTGGATGACCGAAAACACGAGTGCGGATTTGAAACAACCCTATTTACTCATTCAGGGTTTGTGTCTTACCCACAATGCAGGATTCAGGACTAAAATTTAAAAGCTAAAATAAAAAGGATTCAGGTTGAAAAGAAGGATGCCAGAAAGTGGGAAGAAAGGATAGACTTTGAATGCCTGAAGGGTATCGGAGCTGAGATCCAATTTTTGCCAATTTTAGTAACAGCGTGTGTGAGCAGGAGGTGTTAATAAAATACTATCAATGATAAAATTTGCATTGATAATATTCCTATGGGGATCTGACCAAGTTTGAGCGTTAATAGCTCAGCCACACCCACTATGGCCACACCCACTACAATTACGTGATTGTTGGGTCACCAAGATGTCACTTAAAATTTGGTGACGTTTTGATTATGTTCAAAAATGTGCATGTTATCATGCTAATGTTAACGTTCTAACATTAAAAATATTAACATGGCTTGGCCAAGATGCGTCTAAGATTACTCTAATACACTCCAGCGCTTTCAACCACTTCTACACTCTATGCCTCCAGAATTTTGCACAAATTTTCACTTTACACATTTGCACACCTTCACCCTACCTGTTCTACATATTTGATGTTTAAAAACATAAAATTGTCATATTTGGTTATGTTTGCAATATTGAGGTATATAGCAGTCGCTAAAAGCATTTCACTGCATATCATATCATGTATAACTGTGTATGTGACAAATACAATTAGACCATGTTTAAAAAATTAGCAAGTTAGCACGCTGATGGAGCATGTGGCTATAATAAAATGGCCGAAGGATCAGGTGATCAGGTCGAAAGACCGGGCGGTCTTAATAATGTGGCTGATTGAGCAGGCATCCTAATGAAGTGGCTGGTTTAAGATTGCATTGAATTACAGTGTTGGCGATGCTGCAGTAGCAGTACCACTTGTACGATCCCCATTTAAAAAATGCTACCAATGCTAAAATTAGCATTAAATGCATTCCTATGGGGAATTGCCCCCGAAAAGCCACACAACCTGACATGAAAGTTGGGTGTGTACGCTCAACCATGTCAGCACAAATTCCAAAAAAACAGTTTGCAAAAATTTTAATTTGTGCTGATATGGTTGAACGCACACACTTCACATTCATGTCAGGTTTTTTTCTTATTGTCCAGGTTTTCCCATCCGCCGTTTGTGATATCAACACATCCAACATGTCAGATTGTGGGTTACAAGCTTTGTCGGCTACCTGCACAATATTAAACCCTACTTTTTAAAATTTGATCCCAGTTTTTGGGTGGCCCGTAGGAACTACCAAAGCAAACAAAGAGGGCCTGACCTCTCTGTTTTTGTGCGTTTCAAGGTGTTCGAAACACGTTTATCCCAGGTTTCCGGGTTTTTCCCAACCCCCGTTGGTGATAAAACACGTTCGATATGTTGGATCATAGGTCTCGGATTGCTAGCTTTTCCCAGCATAGTAAATGGCCTGTCATACTGACAGGCCCAAATAAGATAACCTTGTTTTAATTATGAAATAAATTTGTTCTATCAGGTACTTGTACTATATTGACAGGGTTAACTAGAATTACATAAAAAGAAATAACATTTTACAATTAAACATCTTTGAATTAAACTAGGCTGAAAATAGTCATGGATAATTTAAACATTTATTTCTTATATAGCCCAAAATCACATACAGTATGTCTCAATGGGCTTTGACAGGCCCTACAGTTGACACCCCCCACACTTGACCCTTCTGCACACAAGGAAAAACTCCACACAAAAAGAAGAAACCTTGGGAAGGAGTGATACAGAGAGGGACCCCCTTCCAGGGTAGAGTGAGCCTGCAAATGTCACGTCCATGCGGGCATGACGCGGCGGGTGAACGGAGAGCAGGACGAAGAGTGACGAGAAGACGTGGAATGAAGCTTTCACCTGACATCACGAAACCGGGGTTTAATTGGTGAATCACAAGACAGGGGAGACATCCAAGACGTAGACACTGGTGAACACGGAACATAACTTCAAAGACCTGACAGCGGACAGAAACGAACAGGGCAGATTTATACAATTAACACAGGTGAAAACGATTAGGGAACATTACACATGATAACAATGAAACTCCGGTCCGGATCCTGGACCGGAGTAACCCCCATTTCGGACCGGATCCTGACAGCAAATGGTGTCAGTGCAGGGTTGGATATGATATAATGATAAGTCCTACGGTTGTAGGGTTGGAGAAGTCCAGGATGTATTCAGTGTCATGGTCTAAAATGCTCTGACTTTTAATCGACTGAAACTTGACTAGACTAAAATTAAGACAGGTCACCAAAAACTACTATACTGTCAGGGTTTGGTGCAGGGCAGGAAGGAAGGATGCACACACATGACTAAATAGCAAGGGATTTACTAAACTCTAAAATACCAAAATACAGAAACAGTGAAACAGAAAAACAGCACTGTGTGAAATATTAAAGAGTGGACACGGACATGACATATCAGGATGCATTTATACACGTAGACACAGATGCAGACAATTAGGTAATCAGGGCGACATCAGACACAAATCTCCGGTCCGGAACACAGACCCGGAGTCAGGTTCATGACAAGGAGTTACAATAGCTATTATACTTAAGGTCAGGAGTTACTATAGCTACAGATTTCCATTTCACTTACATACCTTACAAACCTCCTATTACTCTCTTTTTCAGACTGAGACTGTCCAAGAGTACACTGCCGTTCAAATGTTTAGGGTCATTTAGTAGGGGGGTGTATTGGCAAGGATCTCAAGCTACAATACATACCACGATACGATACGGTTATATCATGGTTTAATGTGATAATGGGCCTGTTCATATTGCAATATTCACTAATGTTTAGCAATTTCACTCTTCCTGAAATGGCAGGCAATAATTCAAAGCACCCAGTTGTACAGCGCCATCTACAGGAGTCTCAAACTTACTGAAGAAAATGTTTGACAGCACCACCTGGTGGACTAAATTTGTATTGTATCGATACAATATAATCACATTAAATATCATGATATATTGCTGTATTAATATTTTCTAACACCCCTATCATTTAGAAATGTTCTTGTTTTTCCATGAAAATAGGGTGGAGTAAAAAAATCTACAAACCCACATCAGCTGATGCAATAGATACTGTACTAATGCAAATCTTTGGGGGCAGTTTGGGGCAGTGGTGGTCAAGTGATTAAGGAAGCGGCCCCGTAATCAGAAGGTTGCCCATTCGAATCTCGATCCGCCAATGGGCTACTGAGGTGCCGCAGAGGAAAGCACCGTCCCCACACACTGCTCCCCGGGCGCCTGTCATGGCTGTCCACTGCTTAACAAGGGTGATGGGTTAAATGCAGAGGACACATTTCACCGTGTGCACCGTGTGCTGTGCTGCTGTGTATCACAATGACAATCACTTCACTTTATCTGGCCAGTTGTATTCCCTCTTTAATTAGTGCAACTACCTCCAACTCTACTAAGATCACTGAAAAAAGTTGCTCATAATTCTTTAAATAATCTTTTATAGTGGAACACACAGCATTACTATGGAGCTCAAGACTAATCTTTGCTGATTATGCTTCTCCCTACATGTAGATATTCATTAACACCCTTTGCAGGTAACATTTTCAATATGAACAAGGTTTGGCTCATCTGATGTATTTTTAATGCACCAAAATGCACATTTTCCATCATGAATAATTCTAAAATACCATCCACTTTTAGTGGGAAATGTACATGGAGCCACTTTTTTCTTTCACTAGTGATCCTCTGGGTTTTTTCTCCACCAGATGGCACAGCAGCGTTTAGAACTGAACAGAGAAGAGAGGAAGTTGTTACTAGATCTCTTCATGCTTCTCCTCCCTCTTCGCTCGTCTTTCCAACATGAAGCCCTTGCTGCTGCTGCTTTCTCTGTCCCTGGGACTCCTGTGGCTGGAACTACAGACGGGTGAGCAGCACTTTATTACACATTTCATGCGCAGGGCAAATGTGTGTGTTTTGGGGAGGAGTGTGTTTGTTGGGTGAGTTGCACATTTATGTAACTGCTGCAAAAGTTGCCAAGCAGGTCAGTATTTTACTGAATGTACTAAACTTGTACATTGTACATTCAACACAAACACAGGTTGATGCTGTATATACAGTGCCTGGATCCAGTGACTACATTTTCTTTATGGCAAACTGTATATGAAAATCTGGAGGCCATTTTCTTGCATATGTATTTATACAGCTGTGAAATGGAACATTTCTTTCTTTCACAAGACTCCTGGAACCAAACTTCTCTATTCAGGCAAAACATATATACCTCTGTACATAGAAAACATTGCAATAAAACCGGTTCATGGGAAGGTACGTTAAAGTGGGCCAGGTGCCAGAATTATGGTAAAAAATACATATCCTTAATGTTTGATCTGACGCTGTATTCCAGTAGTCCAATAAATAACTCATCATATAAATATGTAATTTATATGACGTATGCAAGGAAAACCATGTGTGTTCATACTCTTCTCCCCAATGTAAAAGGTCTATGCCAGCAGGGACGACAGAGGGAGGATCATGCTGAAAGCCGTTTAAGGACGGGGCGGAAACGTACAAGGACTCGAGGAGGATCCATCCTAACACAGGTCCTGGATAAAGGACGCTTCCTCAGACTCGGGGACACCCTGATCTTGAATCCAGGGAAAACCCTGGAACTCCGATGCAAAGGCAGCAAGATTGGATGGGCCTATCCCGCTTACCTGGACACCTTTAATGACACTCGGCTCAGGTATCTTGCACAATACGTTCAAAGCTGTTACTGTTTTAAATAGTTAAAGATGCCGTAATCAGTTAAAAACACAAAATGATCATGGCATTCATGTGTTCTGACCATAACTTATATTCTCTTTTTAATTATAACTGTCGAACAGCTTTGGTACGGTTCATTTGAACAGAGGTATTCAATGTATTCCCATCTTTAAATTTAGCATCAAACAACATGAAAAGTTCAGTCAGCTGACTTTGACCTCGCCTTCTGCTGCTGACACGGGGGAGTACAGCTGCTGGGTTGTGTTATGTGATGGAGACGAGTGTGAGAAAGACCCTGATCGCTCCTCAACCACCTACATTTATGTCACTGGTAAGAGTGCCCAGTCTCACAAATACAGATCAGTTCTCTAGTCTTATAGTATATGCTCCTTGTGTATGACTAGATTCAAGATTCAAGAGGGTTTATTGTCAATACAACAGTTTTCAGTGACTTGAAATGCACCATAGTGCATTTACTGTATACTGTATAGTGGCTTCCTAAGCAGGGGCTGGTTTGGTGAACTGGCAGTGCCAGCATTAAATGGTTTCTTAAAAGGAATTCCTGGACCTGGCTTCACTAACAGTCCACACATTTGTGTCTTGTTTCTTACAGACAAAGATGAACTCTTTGTTCCATCTCCAATGCACTTTGAGATTGTCTACGTGCAAGCTGAGCAGACAGCAGTAGTGCCATGTCGTGTCACCAGTCCTCAGACCCAGGTCTCACTGCACCGGGAGGTTCCCCCAGAGGAGATTTTGGTTGACGGAAACCTGGTTTCCTACAGTCCAACCAAGGGCTTTGTTCTACAGAACTCTGGTCCAGAATATCAGGGGGCGTTCTACTGCAAAGCTGCCACCAAGTCCACCTCTCGTATCTCTTCTAAGTACATGCTGCTGTATGTGGATGGTAAGAAGCTGAAACTGCCTTTTAATACCTGATAAATACTTGACGGCTTGATAGATTTTCCTTTTATTATCTCTAGTACCCAGTGGACCCCCATTTGCGACACTGAAGGCCTCTGCCCATGTGACAGGAGACCGTTTCAATATCACCTGTACAGTGCTGGGTGAGCCGGAGGTGGAGGTGAACTTCAGCTGGAGTTTCCCTGGTCAGGTCAGAAAAGAATGTTGTTTTTAGAGACACATGATGGTCAAAGTAAAGTAAAGTGAAAGGCAAGTTATTTAAATAATTGTGTAATTATTTCCAATGTGCTTTGTATGTGTAACCAGTAGAGTGGTGAGTAGATTATAAAGAGAGTGTAATGTCCTGGCATCTCTGTTCCCACTGACTTGGAGTCCGCACTCCCCACCTTCACAATACCACCACTACAGTCCCTGATAAAAGTCTTGGCGCTTATCTATTTTGTAAAAACGCCTGCTTTTATCCTGACTTTTAACTAATCAATTGGTGTTAGAAATAGTTCATATGAAAAGCTAAAATAGATTTATCATTTAATCAAGACAGAAAGGTCAAATTTTGGCAAGACAAAAGTTTTGTCGCCTATACAGAAATTGAGAGATCCAAATTTAATATCTTGTATGACTTCCATGAGCCTGAAGGTCTGCATCCATGCGGTTTGGCAAGGATTCATACAATTTATTGATGAAGTCATCAGGAATAGCAAAGAAATCAGTCTTGCAGGCCTCCCAGAGTTCATCAATGGTCTTTGGTTTCGTCTTCCATGCTTCCTCTTTCATGATGTTCATGTCTGGTGACTGGGCTGGCCAATCCTGGAGCATCTTGATCTTCTTGATGTGGAGATGGAAGTATGTGATGGAGCACCATCCTGCTGCAGAATTTGGCCTCTTTAAGGGTTGGGAATATAAAAGGTAGCAAAGATTTCTTGGTATTTTAGACTATCGATGTTGCCTTCCACCCTGCAGATCTCTCGCACACCCCCATACTGGATTTAACCCCAGACCATGATTTTTCCGCCACCACTGTTCTCTGGGTGAATCTCGGATCCATATGGGCTCCAGTAGGTCCCCTGCAATATTTGTGGTGACTGTTGTTTAATTCAACAGAAGATTCATCTGAAAAATCCACCTTCTGCCACTTTTCCAGCGTCCATCCTTTTAGCAGACTGTGGGCCTTGGCAAATGTCACACAGTTTTTCAATTGTCTTTTGTTTAGTGCTGGCGTCTGGGCACTGATTCAACCATGGAAGCCATTTCGAGACAGAATCCGACAAACTGTTCTGGTTGACACAGGGACTTCAGGTGACCGGGTCTCGTGGAGCTCTGCTGCAGTGGAAAATGGGCCTTGGATTTTCCAGCCAACAAACGGTCCTCTCGAGCAGTTGTCTCGTGGGGTCTGACTGAGCTGTGCTTGTCAAAAACGTCTCCAGTCTATTCAAATCTTTTTTTTTTATCCTCTGTACTTGACGCTGAGCCACATCAGCAGTAGATCTGGTCTTCAACACTTTATTATCAGGGTGAATGTTAGGCATGTTTGCAGTGGTCTAGTTGCAGTTGATGTGAAGGTCTAGTGGGGTTCTGGGGTTCTTTTTATACACACCTGAGACCTAATTGATCCATTATTAGTCACAGATGAAGCTCATATGACAAGGACACAACTCTTATGTCTTTGCAAAAATTGACTCATTAGACTCATTTGACAGTTTTGTTTTGCACTGAAACATTATTACACAACCTGTTGGGAATAAAACGAGCCATTTCTTGATTAGAAATATATTTCACTTGAGGTCAATTTGTATACAAGCGATAAGACTTTTGTCAGGGACTGTATGCAGTACAGGACAGAGGCCAGTGCAGCAGAACAGGGCCAAGCACCCAATTCACCACCTGGTAGCTGCTCGGCCGGCCGGACTCCGAGGATGAAGACTACAGCTAACAGCTAGATGGGGAGCCGTAAGGTGAGGATGACTGGTCATGGCAGTCTGCCGACGGCTCGACTCTCCGCAACCGGGCTGGGAACTCCACCACCTGCCTAACCACATATCCACATATCCATGTTCCACGCTCCCTATGCATCTTCTGACAACATGGCCAGCATTACTCGCACCACGTTATCAGACCCCATCTCCATCCAATCCTGGTAGCCGGATTCTTCCCAGGACCCTTCTTCCTTGGCTTTGTTAGTTTCAATGGTTGCCTTGTTCTTAGCAGGATTCTTCACCTCATCGCCAGGCAACGTCTTCCACCATCCTATTGATTTCAGAGGGTTGCCAGGTTCCTAGCCATATTCTTCACCTCATGGTGCAGTGGGGCAGTGTTGGCCTAGCGGTTAAGGAAGCGGCCCTGTAATCAGAAGGTTTCCGGTCCGAATCCCGATCCACCGAGGTGTCACTGAGCAAAGCACCATCCCCACACACTGCTCCTCAGGCGCCTGTCATGGCTGCTCACTCAGGGTGATGGGTTAAATGCAGAGGACAAATTTCACTATGTGCACTGTGTGCTGTGCTGCTGTGTATTACATGTGACAATCACTTCACTTCATCGCTAGGCCCCGTCTTCCGCCATCCTGTTGGTTTCAGTATGGTTGCCAGTTTCTTAGTCGGATTCTCCACCTCATCTCCAGGCTTCATCTTCTACTGTTTTTTCCCCACTGTTCCATCAGTCTCAGTCTGGTTGTGAGGTTCACAGCCCATTTCTTCACCTCGTCACCCAGTCTGAAGACTAAAACAAGGTTTCATTCACACAGACTGACCAATGAGATTATCCGATAATTCTACCATTTAACAAAGGGGCCACACTGACCGGGCCGGCACCATCTGCATACATATCTGATATAAACATAAAAAAAGCATTACAGTGTTCATATTTACATTTGCTTTTAGTTCACTTCACTTTAGAGAAAGGCATGCTAGGTAAAAAAGGAAAGGATATGTGCGGGTAAATGAGCTGGTTGGATGGTAATAGTTGAATGCTTCATGTTGAGATGTGAGTTTTATTCCAGTGATGAGCGTTTCTTATTACTGGTTCAGTGAACGCTCACCAAAATGTGTACAAGCAAACAGCTCTTTTGCTTCATAGCAAGAATGGGTGGGTTATACATTCATGAACATCATGGTCAAAATGTTTTCGCACACCGTACATTGCCAGTGCAACCAAAATGTAATTGCCAGAGGCTAGCATCCGATTTACCTCCTCAGCACCTTTTCACCATTTTAGCATAATCAAAGTGGTGCGTTTCAAGCTAATGGACAGGACAGTGTGACATGTAAAATTATTAGGTGCCACCAGGTATGCCAGGTGCACCGTGGCTTCACACAGAGCGTTGTACATATTTCGTGACCCTGATCCTGTGGGGTAGTCTGGAGTTTGTCCAGCCTGATTTCCCGATTGTTGCCACCTGTGTTCATGTGTATAAATGTGTCCTTATGTGTAAATAAAAATCCTGTTTGTTAGTCGTGCTTTGGGTCAATTTCTTCCTTCCCTGCACTGATTCCTGACAACATGTGCATATATAAGAAAAAGTAGCGTGTGTACAAGCATTTCAAGTACATACACAATAAAAAGAAGGACACCTGTAAAGATTTAGTCTGTATTAGCAAACTGTTCGTGATATATGGCCTAAGGGGGCTGCATGCATTTATTAAACACATCACTGTGCTGGTGGCCAGATCCAATCCCGATCCACTGAGGTGCCACTGAGCAAAGCACCGTCCTCACACACTGCTCCCCGGGCGCCTGTCATGGCTGCCCACTGCTCACTCAGGGTGATGGGTTAAATGCAGAGGACAAATTTCACTGACAATCACTTCACTTTACTCCACTTTTTCACTTTGTCAAGCGTCTGTTCTCCCTTCCTCACCTCCCGACGAGGCGTCGGTGTTAATAATTACAATTTCTCCTATAGTGCATTATTTGTCATTTATTTACTGTGGGGCATTCCAGTACAAAAAAGCTATAATGTATTATTATGTTTTATTGCAATAAAGTAAGCATTAAAGGAATTTCTGATCTGTAGCTGGGCTTGTTGTTGGAATTGTTGCAGAGAAATGAGAGATTTTGTAAAAATCTTTATTCCCTTTATTGTATTCTCATGAATGCTTCACTGTGTTATATTTCAGGACAGACACCCTGTGGGAATCCAGAACATATCGAGGCTGATACACAGGGGTGTGGGCCACACAACCCGGATCTCCCAAAGCATCATCACCATTCAGGATGTGGAGGAGAGCCTTGACTTGGGGGAGTTCATTTGCACAGCCAAAAACAAGCATGGAGAGACATCTGTGGCCGTGCAAGATGCCTAAATACGTGTGTGGATTGAGGGCACCATTCATATTTCTAAAATATATTATGTATACATAATCCTGCACATGAATAAATAAAGCTCCATTTATCTGGCAAGTAAGCAGATGACTGAGTCACACTGCATGGAGTGAAGGCCTGAAACAGAACACTCACACAGATGGTACATATACAGTGAGACGCATGGAGACGAGGATCTAAAGTGCCTATTCAAGGTGGGGGCAGGAAACAAGAAGGACCAAATCACACAGGGCTGAACAGCACTGCCAGGTAATCAGTGTGAGGATTTTACAATGGATGTGTGATGCTACCTGCTTATTAAATTTAAATGAGGAATATGTGGAATAGTTACACAGATGGTAATAAAACAGAATATTACATCAGAATTTTACATTCTCACCCACACCACCCAAATATAGTATTGAAAGACTGGGTTTCACATATTTGACATTCCTCAGACATCTGCTTGAATGTGTGAAAAATTCGGAACGTCTGCTCAGTCATAACTTTCAAACAGATGGTTTGCAGGCAGGACCTGCTGCAATAGAGATTTCCTTTAAATCTATGTTCCTTTAAATGCAATGTATTTTGATTTGACATAGATTTTAGTGAAAATGCAGCTTGTTTTAGCACATAGTGTAAATTTGACCAGCTACATGACATTTGCATGACAAATATAGTATAGAAAGCTCTTCTTGGCTGAGAGGAATCTTTTTGGGGCGTGGAAAGCTTTGGGACGGAATGCGTTTAGAACTGGCCACTGCTCTCTCAGTCACTTTGCTGTGTCCAATAAAGAACTCTACATGGTCATCCAGACTCTTCATCATGGACTATATGAAACCTCTGAACTGTTTCCTTTGGATGACCATTTTCCATTTGATCATCACACATTCAGTAAGTATGATACTGTTACACGGTCTGTTCCATCACATTATATCAAATCTGTTGAAGCCAAATAAAATAAATATGCTGATGCACCTGATATGACAGACTGAAGATAAGTGTCAGCGGGAAACAGAGAAGCTGCGTGTACAGATCAAAACTCTGGAAAATCATTACGCTAAACGCCACCAGCTTCTCAAAAACCTAAGGAACCAAAGTGCTGAGCGGCCAGAAACTGGAAATGGAATTATGAACCTTGGAGATAAAAGTGTCCATGCTGGTAAGTATACTGTTAATCTGTAGAACGCAACATCTCGCTGCTTGTCCTCTCTTGTCTGATAACTACGTTGGTTTCAGACTGCGCTCACGTTTTTAAGAGTGGGAACAAGGAAACTGGATTTTATATGATAAAACCCACGAATAGCACGGTTCCAGTCAAGATGTACTGTGATATGAGCGAGGGGGGTGGATGGACGGTCCTGCAGAGACGCATGGACGGAACAGAGTCTTTTGACAGGTGAGCACAGCATGGCTGTCAAATTGTAAACCATTGAAACACTGAAAAACGAATGACGTTGAACGTGCTTTGCTCAGGGGATGGAGTGATTATAAACGGGGATTTGGCGCCATGGACTCTGGGACTGGAGAGTTTTGGCTGGGTAACGACAACCTACATTTTTTAACTTCACAAGGTAAAAATCCAAACAACATGAATATTGGCAAAATATCAGTACAATCACATTATACTACAGTGGGAACCACTGATATTATCATTAATGATAAGTCATATTGTATCATATCACAATTCAACAATAATGCAGCAATACACAAAACAACATACCTGTGAAAAGTAGGAAAATACGGGATTTCCTTATCTTCTAGGCCTGGGTGATATGGTTTAAATCAGTCTTTATCCAATATTATTGATACATTTTTAAATTACTTATTTTAGCAAAGATAAAAGAAAAGGAAAAATTATAAAAACATCTTTTTTGATCTTCATACTTTTTAAAAAATCTATAAAGGCATACAGGCAATAATTCTGATGTTAATAATAAAGCATACTTTACATACAACTGTGTTCTGTTTATGGTCAGACTTTAAAAAGCCCAAAACCTGCCAAGCTGGTCTGTCCCTTTTTCTCCACCGTTCCTCCTGCATCTGCACTCGTTCTCTCCAAAACTGTTCTGTTCTTTAAATCCGGGTTCACTGCAAAAAGCAGGCGTGGTTAAAGTAACCCACACAATCCCATCTCATAGTAACTATGTAGACCTTTACTGACATGCTATTTCAACAACAGGCAACGTTCACTGTCAAAACTCCCCGGCATGCCGCCGTCCTTGCGGTGTTGTCGTCACATTTCATTAAATTGATATAATCAGCTTATCAACCTCTCCTCCATCTTGGTTTCAGAGATGCTTCGACAGTTTCTATTGGTCATGCAACGCACAGAGGTCAAAGTTCAACAAAATTAACATTAAAGCCCCACTTGCCGATTTGATGGTCACAGGGCAGGATCACTCTTCATTGACAATAAGGGGTTTCCAAGCACTAGGATTCAAAGGATTTAAAGGATTTATTACACACTAGTTGCACTGACAATGGTCGAAATGAAGTGTTATCAATAAAAAAAATGTTGAGCTTATAGATCGACAGAAGATGCCATAATCATCCACTACCATCTACCAAAGAGAATGTTCTTTGTCGACTTTAGCTCAGCTTTTAATACAATTATTTTGGACAGTCGGACAGAAAAGACAGATATTGGCCTTCCCCTCTCCATCTGCTGCTGGATTAGAGACTCTCTACTGTCCACGCTGTACAGTACCTTACAAAAGTCTTGTCACTTGTGAACAAATTGACCTCAAGTGCCACTGAAATATATTTTTAATCAAGATTTTTTTTTACCTTCACAGCATTTACCAGACGCCCAAATCCAAAGCGACTTACAATCAGTAGTTACAGGGACAGTCCCCCCCCTGGAGCAACTTAGGGTTAAGTGTCTTGCTCAGGGACACAATGGTAGTAAGTGAGGTTTGAACCTGGGTCTTCTGGTTCATAGGCGAGTCGTTACCCACTAGGCTACTACCACCATTTTACAAGAAATGGCTCATTCTATTCCCAACTGTTTTGTAATAATGTTTCAGTGCGAAACAAAACTGTCAAAAAACTGTCTCATATACAAAGCTTGGTAAAGCCCACTGAGTCAATTTTTGCAAAGACATAAGTGTTGTGTCCTTGTCATATGAGCTTCATCTGTGACTAATAATGGATCAATTAGGTCTCAGGTGTTTTTAAAAAGAACCCCAGAACCCCACTAGACCTCCACATCAACTGCAACTAGACCTCTGCAAACATGCCTAGCATTCACCCTGAGACTAAAGTGTTGAAGACCAGATCTACTGCTGATGTGGAAGACACCTTCAATGTGTCTCAGCGTCAAGTACAGAGGATAAAAAAAAATTTAATAGACTGGAGACATTTTTGACAAGCACAGCTCAGGCAGACCCCGCAAGACAGCTGCTCGAGAGGACCGTTTGTTGGCTGGAAAATCCAAGGCCCATTTTCCACTGCAGCAGAGCTCCACGAGACCCGGTCACCTGAAGTCCCTGTGTCAACCAGAACAGTTTGTCGGATTCTGTTTTGAAATGTCCTCCATGGTGGAATCAGTGCCCAGAAGCCAGCACTAAACAAAAGACAAAAGATTTGGCAAGTCCCACAGCCTGCTAAAAGGATGGATGCTGGAAAAGTGGCAGAAGGTGGATTTTTCAGATGAATCTTCTGTTGAATTACACCACAGTCACCGCAAATATTGCAGGGGACCTACTGGAGCCCACATGGTGGCGGAAAAATCATTTACATTTTACATTTACGGCATTTATCAGACGCCCTTCTCCAGAGCGACTTACAATCAGTAGTTACAGGGACAGTCCCCCCCTGGAGCAACTTAGGGTTAAGTGTCTTGCTCAGGGACACAATGGTAGTAAGTGGGATTTGAACCTGGGTCTCCTGGTTCACAAGCGAGTGTCTTAACCACTACGCTACTACCACCTCCAAATCATGGTCTGGGGTTACATCCAGTATGGGGGTGTACGAGAGATCTGCAGGGTGGAAGGCAACATCAACATTTTATATGTTTTTTTATATATTCCCAACCATAAAAAAGGCCAAATTCTCCAGCAGGATGGTGCTCCATCACATACTTCCATCTCCACATCAAGAAGATCAAGATGCTCCAGGATTGGCCAGCCCAGTCACCAGACATGAACATCATTGAGCATGTGTGGGGTAGGATGAAAGAGGAAACATGGAAGACGAAACCAAAGAATATTGATGAACTCTGGGAGGCATGAAAGAATGATTTCTTTGCTATTCCTGATGACTTCATCATTAAATTGTATGAATCTTTGCCAAACCGCATGGATGCAGTCCATCAAACTCATGGACATCGTACAAGTCATACTACTCTGCTGCTACTACATCCCATTATACTACAATTTATACCTGTGCGCTACCTCCCTCAACTCACACATAACCTGCAACATATATATGACGCGCTCAAAAGTTTGGTCATAATTAGGTGTTTAGTTTCTTGTATTTTATCCCATATCCAGGAACACACTCAGGGAAGAATTCGGTCTTACCACCAGGGGGAGCTATCACTGGAAGCGGGAATTGGCGTTAACTCTCGCGGTATTTTCTTTAGATAAAGAAATGCCTGCACGAGCGAACGACACTAACGATTCCTGCCTGTGCTTTCTCTGTTATATACAGGTTAGTATAGTGCACCACTATTTCTAAATAAACCCACTAGGTATAATAGAGAAATTACTCATAAGATCTGTTGGAAAACGTGACAGGTATCACATGGTTCGGAGTTAGTAAAAGTGTAAAACTGGTTTGTACTTTTATGAAAATGGTTGTTCGATGGGTTGAAAGCACAAGTATGTGGGTTGATTCTGTAAAAAGGCATAGCAGAAATTGAACGAATGTAATATTCAAATAATATTTATTTCTGTTGACATTAACCTGTGAGAAGACTGAAAACGTAATGTAATTCAGGAAGTGACAATATGTAAATTGTTTGTAAAGTTGAGTGTAAAATGTATTTTTCTTGAGATAAAGAAATGCCTGCACGAGCGAACGACACTAACGATTCCTGCCTGTGTTTTCTCTGTTAAATATAGAAACAG
Source organism: Denticeps clupeoides (assembly GCF_900700375.1). Taxonomy (NCBI): domain Eukaryota; kingdom Metazoa; phylum Chordata; class Actinopteri; order Clupeiformes; family Denticipitidae; genus Denticeps; species Denticeps clupeoides. The sequence continues at coordinate 19,045,419 of NC_041724.1, read as the reverse complement.
CAGACACAAATACACTTTTTTAAAATCTGTCACAGTCCCAGGGCGCTGGGATCTGTAACATATACACTGCATCTACTCTGCTGCTACTACATCACATTATACCACAATTTGTACCAGTACACTGCATCTACTCTGCTGCTACTACATCACATTATATTACAATTTATACCAGTACGTTACCTTCCTCAACTCACACATAACCTGGAAAATACACACTGCATCTACTCTGCTGCTACTACATCACATTATACCACAATTTATACCAGTACACTGCATCTACTCTGCTGCTACTACATCACATTATACCACAATTTATACCAGTACACTGCATCTACTCTGCTGCTACTACATCACATTATATTACAATTTATACCAGTACGCTACCTTCCTCAACTCACACATAACCTGGAATATACACACTGCATCTACTCTGCTGCTACTACATCACATTATACCACAATTTGTACCAGTACGCTACCTTCCTCAACTCACACATAACCTGGAAAATACACACTGCATCTACTCTGCTGCTACTACATCACATTATATTACAGTTTATACCAGTACACTGCATCTACTCTGCTGCTACTACATCACATTATATTACAATTTATACCAGTACGCTACCTTCCTCAACTCACACATAACCTGGAAAATACACACTGCATCTACTCTGCTGCTACTACATCACATTATACCACAATTTATACCAGTACACTGCATCTACTCTGCTGCTACTACATCACATTATACCACAATTTGTACCAGTACGCTACCTTCCTCAACTCACACATAACCTGGAAAATACACACTGCATCTACTCTGCTGCTACTACATCACATTATACCACAATTTATACCAGTACACTGCATCTACTCTGCTGCTACTACATCACCTTATACCACAATTTATACCAGTACACTGCATCTACTCTGCTGCTACTACATCACATTATATTACAATTTATACCAGTACGCTACCTTCCTCAACTCACACATAACCTGGAATATACACACTGCATCTACTCTGCTGCTACTACATCACATTATATTACAATTTATACCAGTACGCTACCTTCCTCAACTCACACATAACCTGGAATATACACACTGCATCTACTCTGCTGCTACTACATCACATTATATTACAATTTATACCAGTACGCTACCTTCCTCAACTCACACATAACCTGGAATATACACACTGCATCTACTCTGCTGCTACTACATCACATTATATTACAATTTATACCAGTACGCTACCTCACCCATTTGACATATTTTGCACACTCCTGTACAGATTTGAATTTATTAAGTATTATTTAGCATTATATGCATCTTTTTTATATTACTACCTTTTTAATCTTCTATTCTTTTATGACATTTTCACTGGGTGAGTGGGCAGGACTTCAATTTCGTTGTGCTGTTGTACTAAGTATGATTGTGCAATAACAATAAATTATTATAATCTTTAAACTTTCAAACACAGCTGACAGCGCTCGGCCAGCCGTGTTTGGTCTAAATCCAGCTTCAGTGTCTATCGTAATGTGTAACATTATCGTTTTATCGCCCAGGTCTATGTAAGAGAGAAAATTCAGAACAAACTATATAAGTAAACTATGAACAATAAATGCATAGTGTTAACTAATGCCATCAAAGTGCAAGAAAACAATGCTGATCTGTAGCTGAACCTGTAGCGGAAATAAAAATTACAGAAATATAGAATGTACAGTACAGGCCAAATGTTTGGACGCCTTCTGATTCAATGTGTTTTCTTTATTTTCATGACCATTTACGTTGGTAGAATTAACGCCACAACTATGAATGAACACATGTGGTGTTATGTACTTAATAAAAAAAAGTGAAATAAGTGAAAACATGTTTTATATTCTAGTTTCTTTGCTCTGATTCCTGCTTTTCACACTCTTTGCATTCTCTCAATGAGCTTCAAGAGGTCGTCACCTGAAATGCTTCTCCAACAGTCTTGAAGGAGTTCCCAGAGGTGTTTAGCACTTGTTGGGGTCTAGCTCACCCCAAACCATCTGGATTGGGTTCAGGTCCGGTGACTGTGGAGGTCAGGTCCCCACTTTTACATAAGTACATAACTCCACATGTGTTCATTCATAGTTTTGATGCCTTCAGTGAGAATCTACCAACGTAAATGGTCACGAAAATAAAGAAAACACATTGAATGAGAAGTTGTCCAAACTTTTGGCCTGAACTGTATATCGACTAAAATATGAATTTTGGCACTGGTGTATTGACTATCATATTATTTGAGCATGGATGACAACATATTGCCAAATCAGTATTTTTCCCACCCCTAGTTGGTAGTAAAATATATACATTTCTACAGAAATGCATTGAGTAAATAGTATGTGTTCACCTGTGAGTTTTCATCTACCAGAGGAATGCACTCTTAGAATCACCATGGAGGACTTTGAGGGTGTCCGCCGTTTTGCTGTCTATAAGAACTTTAAAGTTTCAGACGAGAAGGTATTCAGCACCACAGTTTGCATACATCATGAAATACATCATTCTTTTTTCTTTTTTTTTTTTAACATAACATATGTGGGTTATTTGTCCCTCTCTAGAACAAGTACCAGCTGAGTTTTGGTGAATACGCTGGGAATGCTGGCAACGCGCTGGCAGGAGGAGACCATCCTGAGGTTCAGTGGTGGGCCAGCCACCAGGGAATGAAGTTTACTACGTTTGACAGTGACAATGACCAATATGGACAAAACTGTGCTCAGGAAGACAAGAGTGGCTGGTGGTTTAACAGGTCTCTTGTTTTTGTCACTTCATTTAAAATGTAAAATTATTCTGTAATAAATGTGTAAAACAGCAGGACTATATATAGTAAAGTACAGTTGTAGTATTATATTATATCGTATTACATTTTCAAGGCACAGATGGGGGCAGTGGTGTTCTAGCAGGTAAGTAATCGGAAGGTTGTGGGTGCCACTGAGGTCCTCTTGAACAAAAAAACATCCACACATACTAAGGTGATGGTTAAATGCAGAGGACACTTTTTGTTGTGTCACCATGTGCTGTGCTGCAGTGTTTCACAACTTCACTTGATGGGAGTGTTCTTGAAAATCATTTTCTCTATTTCAACAATCAGAAATCTTTTACCCAACTACTATAGCATCTAAATAATCAGGCAATACAACTGACTTTACCTTTTTTTTGTGCTTACAGATGTCACTCAGCCAATCTGAATGGACTATACTACCAGGGTCCATACAGTGCAGTCACTGACAATGGAATAGTGTGGTACACATGGCATGGATGGTGGTATTCTCTGAAATCTGTTGTCATGAAGATCAGACCAACTCACTTTGAATCCAATGGCATATAAGCGCAGACTCTGATATAATAATGCCAATGATGGCATGATATCCATACAGCTGCAACCTCTATAAAGCCTGTATCTGCAAGCGTTTATGAAACTCTGTATAAACCATCTTGAATTTCAAGATAAAAAAAATTAGTATTGGATACTAGAGTGGTCAGCAATATTATTGGAGCTTTGGAAGAAACAAAGATAAGCAGATATTGCTGTTTGTGCCACAACATTAAATTAAACCTCTTTAATGCAGTCCTTTACTTTGGTCACCAATAATATGGTGTGAATTACACCATGTTCATTTATAATGTTGAAATCAACCTTGCAACATTATGTCTACAGAACGTGTAGACAAGCAGGCCATTTTTTAAAGTAAAACAGTCTGCAGACATAGAATGGAAATTGAACTATTTAATGCTACTTTCCATTTTGTCACGTCCACGTCTAGGGGTGTGGAGAAATGTGACCAACATGGGTTTGGGACACATGAGGCTAACAAACTACATTTATTTACAGTGAAACTACACACAAATAACCAAATAGACATTGACCACATTCACAGACTGTGTAGGGTCCCAAAGGCTGATTCGATTAGCACCTTTTCATTTGCAAGGACCTGCTATGCTGAAGAGATCAGGGCTGGGGAGGTTCCAGGCTGATTCCTGGACCATACTATGCTTCGTTTAGGTTGTCTCCACCTCTGTGAGTTCTCAATAAAGAGTAACTTCTGCTAGAAAGATATCCCAACATCTCCTGGTCTCTGCTTTGACAAAGGAAGAAGTTTCCAACACATGTTGGACAGTACATAGTGAAACTAAACGTTTCTCTGGAGTCCAGCGCTACATGCAGTGTTGGGAACATTACTTTTAAAATGTATTCCACTACAGATTACAGAATACATACCCCAAAATGTAGTTTGTAACGTATTCCGTTAAGTTACTCATTGTGAGTAACGTATTCTGAATACTTTGGATTACATAATATATTGATATGCTTTTTACAACTACATGAATGTAACAATCACAGATAATAAAAAAGCCCCGTTTTTCCTTAACCATTTCTTTATTTATAAAGCTGAAAAGTGGAAGAGTATTAGATAAACATAAAATATGGTCTCCAACATATTCCATCACTTAGTTCAAATAAAAAGTAGCCTTGCACAAGGAAAAAAAACTGCATTTTCAATGACCTTCTTCCTGATTAGGACAAAAAAGGTCATATATAAAACAATTCTAAAATATACTTTTTTGGTATTTACTGTCAATATTATTCTTCCACAAATAATACAAATTATTTAACTTGATAATAATACATATTTTGATCTTGATGTGACAATGACAAAATGCACTTTAAACTTTGCCACCAGATACAATTTTTAACACAAGACAATAGATGTTTTAATGCAACCCAGCAACATTACTTCATGGCCATTTAACAAGACATGCAACAAGAACCATCTAAGGTGTCAGTGCTGAACTGTTTGGTTGAAAAAGTTAAACCCCCCCAAATTCCAATAATTGGCTAACAATTTCCATGAACATATGAGGTGCTGCTTTTCTAATGCTTGGAAAAAACAAACACTAAGTTTAGAAAAGAATGAGGTTACAAGCCTTATCAGTGAACACCACCAAGATATTTATTGTAAAAATGATTATAAAAATGCATGAATTAATTATTCCTCACACTCATACTGTACTTGGAGAAAATGGAGCATTTAGTGGAAACGTTTGGCACTATTACGCACAGTATTACACACACTTGTGCTTGCTTTTGCGGGTCGTCCTGGTGACAGCGGGCAGGGGCGCGGCCCAGACCGCCATGTAATCCATTTATTTCATCAAAGTAAGTGTATTCAGATTATCACTCATTTAAACGGTAACTGTAACGAAATACAGTTACTCGTATTTTGTATTCTAAATACGTAACGCCGGTACATGTATTCCGTTACTCCCCAACACTGGCTACATGTAAGGTTTAACCAACGTTACATTCTGATGTAAAGGGCGACACTGACAATCCTGACTACATACAAACATGGGACTCAGGCAGTGCAAGAGTAACATTTAATGCAAATACAACATGTACACAACAAGAAGAATGACTGACAGACAGACAGACAGTCAGCGCTAAACTATTGAAATTAATAATAAATGTACACAGTGAAAATAATGCAAATACTGCTGTGCAAAATGGAACAGTCTAATAATATATAATAAACGTAAAAAAAAGTCAAAACATAAAAGAGGTAGCGTGCATGTGCGTATGTGTCTGCATGTTTGTGTGTGTGAGTTTTGCATCTGCATGTGTGTGTTTGCATCTGCGTGTGTGTGTTTTTTGTGTGTGTTTGTGCATGTGTGTGTTTGTGTATGTGTGTGTGTTTTTTTGTGTGTGTTTGTGTGTGTGTGTGTGTGTTTTTTTTTGTGTGTGTTTGTGCGTGTGTCTGTGTGTGTTTTTGTGTGTGTGTGTGTGTGTGTTTGTGTGCGTGAGGGTCAGGGTCTCAGTCCAGATTGTTCAGGTGTCTGATGACCTGTGGGATGAAGCTGTTGTAGACTGTCCTGCAACTACTGAATAAAGGCGTCTGGTAAATGTTATGGTGTGTGTGCATACTTTTTTCCTCCTAGGATCCTGCTTCTGCAACACAGTCTGCTGTTGTCAACTCAAGCCCACGTAAAGATGTAGCGCCACCTGGTGGCAGCATTACAAGGTACACAGAAGCAATGAAGTGGACATGGTGCTGGTGTCCAACAAGTGTTATAGTTCCTTCTTCTGACCGCAGGGATGGTGTCCAGCTTACTAAATGACTACATTTTGGTTAGTGTTACTGTGAAAAACGGCATTTATGTTTATTTCCTGTACACAGAGAAAAGTGAAACAGTGAGTAATCATTTCAGCATATGGACATCAGCTAGAGAAAAGGAACCACTTCTTCTCAGTTTTATACTGTCTTTCTTACTATTGACATTTTAATAATTCCTGTTTAGTTTATTGTTGTTATTTTTTAATTTCTTCTATCTTATGTGAGGTACACTTGTTTACGTCCTGTGCGGAACAGCCTGTCTGCGCATGCGCAGTTCGCGCCGCGTTACTGCTCCGCCTGAATGGACCTGCGCTCCGGCCACCATGTGGCGGATCTTCACCTCTTTTTACTCTATAATGTTGTTCACTGGGGTTGTAGCGAGAGGTATCGTACAATTTAAACGAAACGCGAAAACCCGTTTATCGGCATGTTTTAAAATCGCTCCCTTCATCTTCCTAGAAAAGCTTAACGTCCTATACATTATGGCCGACGATTTACGACCGGCACTCGGATGCTATTCCAGCACTTTGGGGGTGAAATCGCCCAACATCGACCAGCTGGCGTCTCGGAGCTCCGTCTTCTACAACGCGTTCGCCCAGGTGAGCCGGGACTCGCTCCCGGGGCGACTCCCGAGGTGAGTCGACTCCTGCTCTGAACGAACTCTGCGCGTTTCTCTTCACCCAGCAAGCGCTGTGTGGACCCAGTCGGACCTCGATTTTAACCAGTCGCAGGCCGGACACCATCAGGCTGTACGACAACTCCCACGGGTACTGGAGGGTCCAGGCTGGGAACTTCACCACCCTGCCGCAGCTCCTCAAACGCAGCGGCTACATCAGCAGGTCTGTGGGGAAGGTCTTCCACCCAGGTCAGATCCCACAGCCGAGACCGGCCCGGCCCGGCCTGCTTCTGCACCTCACCTCTGTTCCTTCTGCTCGTGCGAAGGACTCGTATCCAACCACTCCGACGACTTCCCACTCAGCTGGTCGGCGCCACCGTACCACCCGCCCTCTTTAAAGTTCGAAAGGATGAAGGTTGGTCTGCCGGTTGTCATGGTTACAGGTGATGGTGGACAGTAATGTCCTCATCTGAAACTGCTCAGGTCTGTAAGGGCAAGGACGGCCGGCTGCACAGCAACCTCCTCTGTGCCGTGAACGTGTCGGAGACTCCGCTAGGAACCCTGCCCGACATGGAGAACACCGACGAAGCCGTACGGCAGCTGCGGGCGCTGAGCCGAGCCGCGGAGCCCTTCTTCCTGGCAGTGGGCTACTACAAACCTCACATCCCGTTCAGAATTCCGCAGGTACGAGGAGCGCTGCAAAAAACCAGCCAATATCGGCATCTGATGATAAAATTCAGTGCCACAGGGGTGCTGGCGTGTCCGTATCGCCTGCTGCTGATGGATGGAGGTATTCCCGTCCCTCAGTAAGGCTTGAGGGCGTTGAGCGGCTGGCCTGCCCGTGGTAGACTCCTGTACGCTGATTCGACCCAGGTCTTTTTTTTCAGGAATTCTTGTCACTGTACCCTGTGGAGAACATGACCCTTGCCCCTGACCCCAGCGTTCCTGGTGACCTACCAAGTGTGGCGTACAATCCCTGGACCGACATCCGGGAGAGGGAGGACGTGCAGGCTCTCAACATCAGCTTTCCTTATGGACCCATTTTAAAGGACTTCCAGGTATCATGTTTATATTATATCACCGTGCCGATTCTCAACACTCGTATACTGCACACACCGTATATATACGTAGCTAGAAAGAAGTGAAGGGCATCTAGATCATTCTTATTCCTCCAGCAGTACTGCTTCACACCACGAAATCCAGCACGTCCATAACTTCTGCTTTTCCCCGTTCATCAGGTGGATATCTGCACTTCTTCCACTTCTTCAAGTATCGATTCATATCTGACAAGCGTTCTAGTTTATAGTAATATTACATAAAACCATGGAGTTAAGTGTTTTTATAGAGACGTATTACCACATATGCGGTTCAGTCCGTCTTCTGGCGTCTGAACTTCGTTCCTCAAACCGACGCGCATCAGCGTTTTATTTTTGATGTACATTTCAGCTCCAGATTCGGCAGCACTACTTGGCCGCCGTTTCCTACTTGGATGCTCAGGTGGGGAAGCTGTTGGCGGCGCTGGAGGAGTTTGGCCTGGCTGAGGACACCATAGTGGTTTTTACTTCAGATCACGGTTTGTTCTTATTCCAATCGTGCAGTCTCACACACACACACACACACACACACACACACACACACACACTCACTGAGCTGAAGAGAATACGTTGCTGTCACCATTCCCTGCTGTGCTGGTGAATCTGCCACGCCCACATTATATTAGAATCAGTTATGCTACACAGAATAAGCAGCGTGCGGTGTGTCCAGGCTGTGTGTGATGTGGAGGAGTGTCCCCGACAGGGTGGTCGCTAGGAGAACATGGAGAATGGGCCAAATACAGCAACTTCGACGTAGCAACGCAGGTGCCGCTGCTGGTGCACGTGCCGGGACGGAGATCTCCAGCCGCACCCGGGAGGAGGAAGTTCCGCTACGTAGATGTTTTTAAGGAGCCTCACCGACACTTCCAAGAAGGTGATGGGATCATTTCTCATTTTAATGCTTCAATCTCAGGCTGATGTTCCCCACCTCCACTCTGCAGGTCACGGGGTGCTTCAGATCGTTGAGCTGATCGACGTGTTCCCCACCGTGGTCCAGCTGGCCGGCCTTCCAGCCCCGCCTCTGTGTCCTTACCCGTCCAGCCACGTTGAACTCTGCACTGAGGGTAAAAGCCACGCCCTCACGATACTCCACCCACGTGTGATGCAACAGTCCTCTGTGGGCGTGGCCTTCAGTCAGTATCCCCGCCCGTCAGACACGCCCCAGCTGGATTCGGACCAGCCGCGGCAGCCCCACGTCCGGATGATGGGCTACTCCGTACGTTCTGCCGACTACCGCTACTCGCTGTGGGTGGGGTTCGACCCCGGCACCTGCCGCGCCAACATGTCCGACGTTCACGCCGGGGAACTGTACCAGCTGTCTGAAGACCCTGGGCAGGACCACAACCTTTACCGGCGGCGGGGCCCCTGGCCACTACAGCGGAAAGGGGACAACGCGGAGTGGACTCGGGTCCTACAGAGTCACCTGGACTACGTCCCCCACCAGTTCATTCATGCTGCTTAAAATCAAGTCATTCGGCTCGTTCGACACGGAAAATGTTTTACTTTGATGTTTATTCATCAGATGAAAATGAGGGAATATAGTTAAATGAATGTAATAAACTAACAATATGGAGGGAAATGAATGACATTGAAGTCAGTACTTTTGTTACTTTCTTTTGTTCTTTGAATAAAAATGTTCCTCTGATATGGCGTCCTGAGAAACGATTTTTGAACGTGTCCAAATAAGATTGTCCTTTATTAGTCCAAATATGGCATATTTGGATATTTTGTTCACAAAATGATTTTCTTTTAGTGGTTTGAATGATGAGCATTTTAAATAAAATCGGCGCAGGGTGACCAGGGGACACCAAACAATGTCCTGGTGGGAGATCCTGAGGACGACATTTGTCCCTGTGATGTCCACCGCTGGCTTGTCCTCGTCCCATCAGCCTTTCTGGGTGTCCCGTGCTTGTTGGACTGCTCGAAAGGTAAAAAGAAACGTCGTTTGTACGATTTGGCAGACTGTGAACCGTCAGGCATTAGAATGGAAAGATTGTCCAGCAACAAAAATGAAAAATGTTAAAAAAAAAAAAAAAAACATTTATGTACAATAAAAAATGTCCAAAGTTGAAGATGGGACTCCATGAGGTAAGAAATCAATAACATGTCGTATTACCGCAATTTTATACAGAACCGGAACCATATTTTACACATATACACTTGTGATGTCCCCCCATCCCTACTGAACACCAGGCTCCGGCTACCGCCACTGTTCCACGTTGTCCATGTAGTCCTCCAGCGCCTCCGGCCTCGGGCGCGAGCGTCCCGCCGCGGGCCTCCCCAGCCGCAGCCGGCGCCGCTCCTGCTGCCGCCGCTGGCGGACCTCCCGCCGCTCCTGCTGCCGGGCGAACTGGAAGCGCTGCAGGAAGAGGTCCCGGGCGTACTCGTACAGCTCCACGTCCCAGCGGTTCAGCCGGCGGATGCGGCGCTGCGTCTCGGCGGCCACGTCCACGCTGGCGGCGCGGGTCCCGTTCAGCTGGGTGAAGGGGGCGATGAACTCCAGGCGGAAGGTGCGCTCGAACAGGTACTGCGTCTTGCGCTGGTACTCGGTCAGGCCGAAGAAGGCCATGCGGCGCAGGTTGCGCTTGGCGCTGGCCAGCAGCACGCCGCCGCGCTCCTCCTCGCCCATCGCCGACAGGTTGTAGCAGCCCACCAGGCTGAGGTCGGCCAGCATGCGCGTCTGCCGGTTGCTGGCCAGGTTGTAGGGGCAGTCCATGAACTCCTGCAGGGCGCAGCCGGACCAGTCGTCGCCGGGGTAGCAGCTGGGCAGCTCGGCCAGCGTGGGGGCGCGGCCGTCGCACATGTGCAGCGAGGCCTTCCAGGTGGCGCCGCGCTGGACGTGCCGCCACTCGCTCAGGTAGCGCCACACCGGGTCGCGCAGGATGGTGATGTAGTGGTACTTCCTGCGGACAGCGGGGGACATGGGGGACAGTGAGTTGCGGCGTGACGTCACCGCGCTGCGGGGAGGAAGGGGAGGGGCCCACTCACCTCTGGCCGGCGCTCATCACGGCCGGGACGCAGCTGGTCAGCTCGGTCCAGTCGGCGTGCAGGCCGCAGCTCCAGCCGGTGGAGAACCGGGAGAAGAGCCACGTGTCCTTCTTGCCGGGCCGGTAGCAGGTGCACTTCTTCTGGCCGGCGCGGCACTCGCACGGCCGCTCCAGGTCGATGTTGCGCACCAGGTGGCGGCCGAACGTGGTGCCCCCGGTCTTCTGGATGTGCAGGAAGACGATCACGTCGCCGCTGCTCATGTTGAAGTCCGCCGCGCTGCCCAGCTCCCGGGCCGAGAAGTTGAAGCGGGGCACGAAGCGGGCCAGCGCCCCGTCCTCGGCCACGTACGGGTCCCCGGCGGGCCCGTCGCCGCCCCCGGCCGCCGCCCGGGCCGCGCCGCCGGCGCCCGGCCGGAACATGGCGCCGAGGTGCAGCAGCTGGCAGTCGGAGGTCGGACACACGTACTGGAGCACGATGAGGCCGAACAGCAGCAGCATCGCCAGCGCCACCAGCAGGCGGCCGCTGCCCGACCTTTCATCCATCCGTCGCGTCTCCGCGTCCCGGTCCACCGTCCATCACTCTTCCCAGCAGCCCCCGCTCCTGACGTCACTCGTCCACGTCATCAAGCCGCGCCGAACTAGCGAAATAGCTCAGACACTAGTCCCTTCTGGTGTCATTCTCCTGCGCTTGTATTACAAACAGTCAGTATTTCCTGTTCCATCGGAAATTTTATTAGCCAATGAATTTCAAACATTTGACATTTTTCTTTGTGGCAAATGAAAATACGACGTTGAAATGTAAAATAAGAGGTTGGAATTTTGACAACATACATTTTGCCTTTTTTCCTGTATTTTTTTGGAATTTCTCGCCATCAGTTGTGTTGTGCAGAGGTCAGGTTACTACACAGCTGACAGCCCTATTGGACAACTGTTAAAATTCATATTACGGCAAAAACCTGTCAGCTAACTAAAGAAAAACTAGTGGCCATCATTACTTTAAGAAATTGAAAAACTTTAATTGTGTCCCCAAGTGGAGTCGCAAAAACCATCAAGCGCTACAACACAACTGGCACACGAGGACCAACCCAGGCAAGGAAGACCAAGAGTAACCTCTGCTTCTGAAGACAAGTTCATATGAGTCACCAGCCTCAGAAATCGCAAGTTATCAGCAGCTCAGATCAGAGGCCAGATAAATGCCACACAGAGTTCTAGCAGCAGACCCATCTCTAGAACAACTGTTAAGAGGAGACTGCGTGAATCAGGCCTTCATGGTCAAATATCTGCCAGGAAACCACTGCTAAGGAGAGGCAACAAGCAGAAGAGATTTTGTTTGGACCAAGAAACACAAGGAATGGACAATAGACCAGTCGTCTGATGACTTCAAATTTGAGATCTTTGGTTCCAGCCGCCGTGTCTTAGAGACGCAGAAAAGGTAAACAGATGGAATCCACATGCCTGGTTCCCACTGTGAAGCATGGAGGAGGAGGTGTGATGGTGTGGGGGTGTTTTGCTGGTGACACTGTTGGGGATTTATTCAAAATTGAAGGCACACTCAACCAGCATGTCTACCACAGCATCCTGCAGCGACATGCCATCCCATCCAGTTTGCGTTTAGTTTTCATTTATTTTTCAACAGGACAATGACCCCAAACCCACCTCAAGGCTGTGTAAGGGCTATTTGACCAAGAAGGAGAGTGATGGAGTGCTGCGGCCGATAACCGGGTCTCCACAGTAACATTTACAGCATTAATCAGACGCCCTTATCCAGAGCGACTTACAGTCAGTAGTTACAGGGACAGTCCCCCCCTGGAGACACTCAGGGTTAAGTGTCCTGCTCAGGGACACGATGGTAGTAAGTGGGATTTGAACCTGGGTCTTCTGGTTCATAGGCGAGTGTGTTACCCGCTAGGCTTCTACCACCGGGTCAGGTCACCGGACCCGAACCCTCATTCTGAAGAACATTAATTAAACTTTGTAGCTGTAGTCAGTATGCAGGAGAGAAGGGATGTCTGTCGGCATTATTGTGACATTGCAGAGACTGACCATTTGGTTTTGTATTTTTTTCTCACAGGAAATTCGCAACCAGGTTTTCCAAAGACTTTGATCTGGACCTGAAACAACAAGAACTTGTGTTTTTAGATGCTGTGTCCAGTCACATACCAGTTGAACCAGTTATTTTAAATGAACTGACAAATCTACACGATCTTATCAGGTTGGAAACAGACTTAAAATGGAACCTAATCTGTCTGTTCCATATACAGCAAAACTCTTATGAATATCCAGAAGAATAGCATACCAACGCATGGCGGAGTCCAGTTAAGGCATTTTACAGCACCATGACTGATGACGAGTTGGACCAGTGTGCGAGATGAAGTCACTCTGGTTGCCGAATGGTGAAGGCATTTCTGCTAGATAGAGGATTTAGAGTGCAGTATAATTGCATCTGAGCTTCAATGCATCATGGTGACACCAGTGGTGTCATGTCCCAAATGGTTCATGTAGGATGTATTGGTTAAAGGACCTACTCAGCTCCAGGCATCCAGTCTTTCTTTAATTTATGGACACCAACCATACATTTATTTGGTATGTTCTGTTTGAAGATAAAAACAGGATGCACAATTCCCAAGAACTGACATTTTCTGGTTCCACTGTTTAGCACTTAAAACATTCAGGGATCCAAGACCCCTAGTGAAATCAGACCTTATGCTTCTTCAGTCATGAAGTCATTGTTTTTTCCTTTCAGCTATAACGTTGTCATCTTTGGTGGCATTAATGGTTTTTCTTGCAAGGAAAGAGCAGTACTAAATTGACCATTTTTTGTCTTTAAAACTTTTCAGTGTCTCATAGTGTTTGCGTTGCATCATACTCTAGGTAATGTGCAATGGGTTGCAAAAGTATTTGACCCCCTTGAATTGTCACATTACAGCCACAAACATGAATCTATTTTATTGGAATTCAAGGTGAAAGACCAATACTACAGGGAGTGCAGAATTATTAGGCAAGTTGTATTTTTGAGGAATAATTTTATTATTGAACAACAACCATGTTCTCAATGAACCCAAAAAACTCATTAATATCAGCGACCAATATAGCCACCTTTCTTTACAAGGACACTCAGAAGCCTGCCATCCATGGATTCTGTCAGTGTTTTGATCTGTTCATCAACATTGCGTGCAGCAGCAACCACAGCCTCCCAGACACTGTTCAGAGAGGTGTACTGTTTTCCCTCCTTGTTAATCTCACATTTGATGATGGACCACAGGTTCTCAATGGGGTTCAGATCAGGTGAACAAGGAGGCCATGTCATTCGTTTTTCTTCTTTTATACCCTTTCGTTTCAGCTTGTGTGTCTTGTTCAGTGGTGGTCGTCTTTCAGCCTTTCTTACCTTGGCCATGTCTCTGAGTATTGCACACCTTGTGCTTTTGGGCACTCCAGTGATGTAGCAGCTCTGAAATATGGCCAAACTGGTGGCAAGTGGCATCTTGGCAGCTGCACGCTTGACTTTTCTCAGTTCATGGGCAGCTATTTTGCTCTTGGTTTTTCCACACGCTTCTTGCGACCCTGTTGACTATTTTGAATGAAACGCTTGATTGTTCGATGATCACGCTTCAGAAGCTTTGCAGTTTTAAGAGTGCTGCATCCCTCTGCAAGATAGCTCACTATTTTTGACTTTTCTGAGCCTGTCAAGTCCTTCTTTTGACCCATTTTGCCAAAGGAAAGGAAGTTGGCTAATAATTATGCATGCCTGATATAGGGTGTTGATGTCATTAGACCACACCCCTTCTCATTACAGAGATGCACATCACCTAATATGCTTAATTGGTAGTCGGCTTTCAAGCCTATACAGCTTGGAGTAAGACAACATGCATGAAGAGGATGATGTGTTTGCCTAATAATTCTGCACTCCCTGTAAGTGGTGTACACTTGAGAACGTGGTGCCTGAGAACGCACACCCCACTTTTCAGTTATTTATTTGTAAAATATGTTTGGAATCATGAATGATTTTCAATCCACTTCCCAAGTGTACACCAGCAACCACACTGGTCTTATTTCATTTCCTCTCAGGCAAGTTTTTTTGTGCCAAAACACTCCTAGCTGGGGAATTTTTCAGTTTTATCTTCTTCCTTTCATAACTCATTATTTTAGGGTTTTTGGTACTGGAAGGAGCAGCTTCATATCTGCGGTTTGTAACTTTAGAACAGTATGTATTCTACCATTCAAATGTTACAGAAATAAATGCACAGAAACCCATTGCTGGTGACATCATGGCTGTCTGACTGTATATGTGCTTTGATGGAATAGAAACCTCAGTTCTCACGATACATGTGTAATAAACACATTTAAAAAAATAATAATGCAGATTATATAAACAATTAGAAAGAATTACAACACACTTTGCGCAGTTCTGGTTGCATTTTGGCACATTTTGGAGGAATAACACGAGGAGTGTTTGGAGGAGTAACTTGATTAACTGGATGCCAAGTTGAATTTCTGACCTTGCATTTTTTTTTCAGGTCTTTGAATATTTTTCTTTGAATTTATTGGCATTGAAAACTATACACAAAAATTGTAGAGGCATCATGTTCAGAAACATTGTTAAATACCAAACCAGTGGTATTCCACCAACACCAAACCTGTTTCAATTCTAGTGGTCCTTCCATTGTCTTCTGAAGTCAACAATCATCTCCATCGTTTTGTCCATTTTTAGAAACAGATTATTGCACCTCCTCTATGTACACTGACTTATCCTGGCGTTGAACGCTGACTGGTGTCTATGAACAGCATGGGTCTCACTACTTGTTACTTTTAATTATGAAATTGGATGTTTTCTGTAATATGCGGTCACCCAAAAAATGAACCGATCAGTAGGGTCACATCACATCTGACGTAATCTGGAACAGTTCCACACTGTTTCTGCCTCGTTTTGGTATGAAAAAGAATTAGTAATACAATGGTACCGGTATCCCACAATACGGTTGGGCCACGATTTCAGTAACGTATCGGCAGAGGTAGGTAGAAAAAAAAAATGTTCTCAAGTATGAGTAACGTTACACCAAAATAATAATAATGCCGGCGCAGTCTGTGTGTGGTCATGTGACTGCACAGCTGATTGGTGAAGTGTGGTCATGTGATTATTGTAGCTGTCTGAAAAATAAAGCATGTATATAAATGGTTTTAAAAAGTAACAAGTCGAGTGTTAGTGTAGTAAAGTAAGAGTAGAGTTTCTAATTAACAAATGTACTCAAGTAAAAGTAACAGTAAAACAGTAGGTCAGTTTAAAAGTGTGATTTTGCTGCGGTTTGTAACAGACGTGAAAGCTGTGTTATGTGGTGGGTGGAGCTATCAGCCTGCGATTGAGGGATTTACTGTAGTTCAGTTTTGAACAGAACAGTAACAGTAAAGAACGTTTCATGTCTGAACATCATTCAATCGGGCTTAATAAGGTTGAAATACTCAAAGTTGAATGGATGGAAGGTGGAAATCCCGGCGTAAGTTCTTCCTTTCTTCCCAGTTTGTCTCCTTCTCTCCACACTCCTGAGAAACGACTTTTTAACGTGACACTCGGACCTGAACTGTTACAGGTTACCTGTTCCGGCGAGATGCACTTCCAGGTCCAGATTTAACAGTGTGAGAGGGGTGAGTGGGGGGAGGGACAACAGTGATTGGTGGCGCCCATAATCAGCCTTCCTTGTTCGATCTGAGCTTTATGGCACATATAAACGGAATATATATAAATACATATGTATGTGATGACAGGGTGTTTAATTGAGCAGTCATTAAAACACATGGAAATATAAAAGAAGTTAATGATGTGCTGAATGAGGCAAAATAAAATCAATTGTGAAAGATTTTAATGACACTTATAATTATTTAATGTCTTAATTTCCCATTTTAAATAATTCACATTTTAGCACTTAATTATTGATCATTTAATTTTGGCACTCAGAGCCCTCCATACGGTATCAGTCAGAGACAGTGGTGGCCTAGCAGAAAAGGAAGTAACTGGGGTTGCGGGTTCAGATCCCAAGAGGCCAAGGTGGCACTGAGGTCCCCTTGATGAAGGTACCGTCCCCACACACTGCAGCCTTTCATGGCCACTAAGGACACATCTCATTGTGTGTTTGCCGTGTATCACTTTCAGTCTTGTTCTTCCCAAATCAAGCCCCCCCATTCTGAGAACATTGTAACATCACATGGCTCTTTTTCTCACTCACATCGGTCATTCTTACAGGTACCGTAAGTCACATGACAGACCACAGTGCGGTGTAGCTTCCAACACGCCCACAAGGGGGGAGCAGGAACCACTTTCACCGTTCCAGGAATGACCATGTGATCATCCAAGGCTGTTTGCTTGTGGCATGTCTCTCCCATTACCTAGCAACACGACCCCATACTGAATTCAAAAGCCATTTCTCGCATATCTCCATCAGTCCCAAGAAATTCCACCCCAGAGCTAATGACAAACAGCAGACACTTTTTAAAATCAGCTCCGTTTCTTTAGTCACCGTACCAACACAGGGTACCAAAAGCTTCTGAAACTTCAGACCCTGTGTCAACCAATGAATATGCCTCGATGCCCCTACACACAGACTAACCATAGTGGGAGTTCCCAGCTCCGGCCTTCATCAGTCAGGGCAGAAACGCCCTCTGGAGACACGTAGAACCGTTCCCTCAGACCACAGGGGGATCCTGCACTTCATCACAAAACGTTCACCAGACCAAACAATGTCTCCGTCTGATCGTACCTAATGTCCAATGGATTCTATTTCAGATGCAAGACTAACGGCAGCCTCCAAGGTAGAGGGTCATGCACAACACAGCTCTACATGCAGCTCTCCAACCACCAAGTAGTCCCGCATCGAGCAGATAAGCACGCATGACAAAGTGCCAGAGTCCCTGGCTGATGCATGAGGCTGATGCACGTTCCAGGAGCACCTCATGCTGCCCCTTCTGTAAAAGAACTCATTCAACCACACAGAAAATAAGAAGAGTTGACAGGAAGTGTGCTCAGTCAGAGGGCCTTGTCCACCTGTTCTGGTACTGCTGCCACCACCATGGCCGAGACAAAGGGTCTCTTTTATTCAGATTAAATAATTCCCCAAAGAAAAATGTACAATCATATAAAAATGAATGCAGAACACACGGTGAAACATGTCCTCTGCTTTTAACCATCAACCTTGGTGAGCAGTGGGCAGCCATGACAGGCGCCCGGGGACCAGTGTGTGGGGACGGTACTTACATCAAGGGGACCTGTGGTACCTTGGCGGTTGGGTAATTTGAACCAGCAACCTTCCGACTACAAGTTCCCCTTCTTACACACAACATAAAGCTTGTAGTCGCAGCAAAATGCGCATTCAGCAAACACACCAACATAAAACATTCCCAGTATTCCACTTTCCTCTCTCAATCATAACCTGCAGCTAAAATTCTCACACACACACACACATTCCGAACATTCCAAGCAGTTACTTCCCTGAAGAGAAGCCCATCTGGTTCCCTGGTCTTCAGGGAAGGGGGAATTTATGTTCCATAATCGTGTGTATGCAAATGAGCAATCGCCAGCCAATCAGCAGGGTTTACTGGTTGCCGCTCCTGTGCTCCCTGACATGCAGACGGTCTTCTTTATCAGACGTAGCGTTTTAGTCATAGTGTAATCAGACATATTTAAAGGGATGAGGGGTTCATTTCAGTCAGCAGCCAAAACTTTTGTGCTGTGCTCATGAACAGGAGAATGATTTCCAAAAAATTCATGTACTTGCGCGCCACGATTCAAGTTTGGTAAAGACAGGCCAATAAAGAAAGCAGGCAATTAAATATCGGAGTTTTTTTATTTAAACAAGACTAGGAAATGTTCAATATATATATTTTTACATTTTATCATCTATCTTCTTTTTCTCTGCAACATGTACTCTGAAAACAAAAACTAAAATGGCGACATGACACACAATTCTTAATCAGATTGTGCTATTTCACCAGAGACGCTTCTCTTGGTCTGGAAGTGAAGGTGTTTAAAAAAAAAAAAAATTCAAACCCTCATTCATTTCAAGTGTCCATTTCACCTGCAACATGAGGACAGCTTCTCTCTTCTGGGAATACGGACATTTCAGTGTTGACCGAGTTGTGTTGGCAGGAATTTACCGGATTTCTGAAATCAAGCCCACATCTAGTCCTGTGGCAGATGGTGGGGTCTTGGCTGTGACTAGTATTTGTATAGGGCAGGTAAAGTGAAGAGGATTTGCAGGGGAAAAAACGTTCGGCACGTGGTACATCCATCATCTTCTCTCAAGAACACAGTACCAGAGAACATCAGAACTCCGAACCAAGCACGTGTACCGATTGAAAGGTTTACCAATATAAATACACTGTTTGCCGGTTAATTCATCTTTGAATGAAGGAGCGGTCATAATGCCTTCAAAGAAACATGCATTAAATAATTTACTGTACATAAAAGCATGGGGAATTCTTTTCTGTTTTCCCATTACGAGGGTAGATAGGTGTGGGCCTGATCATTTAAATCAAGGGCACATGAGAAATGTTTTGGGACGTAGAGTTGTAGCTTATGACACATGAAATGTTCTGGACAAGAGTTGACCGGCCACCTCCACCGACGCCACGCACTGTGACAGTGGAACTCAAGGATACTCCTGAAGTACCTAATAGAGGTTTGGACAAACACAACTAAACCTCACAAACAACCAGTTTAATTCGGATGAACACCTCACGTTCTAGTTTGATCATTTTTGATTCCCAATCCTGTATTTGGACCCTCCATAACAATGCAGTCCTTCAAACCACGACTTAATCGAGACCATGTGATGGTTGGCGGCCGAAACCCCTCTGCACGGTGGAATGAAGCCATGCTGTGGGTGGGAAAGTCATCACCAGACGCCCTGAAGCAGGACTCAGGTGGCCCTGAGGGTCTACAAATGTGATGACATACTTGAGTATGGCTGCTCCACACATCCAGGTTTTGCTCTGCATGACGAGCACGAGAAGATTCTGCACAACTGTGAGTTTCATCTGCTGCCGACACAGCCACACCCACGTAGACTAAAAACAAAAAGAAAAGAATAAAAATCCAGACTTTCTTCCTTGCTGACGAGCCTCTGTCGGTGTGCTCAGTGCCCACTTTTTATGGTACAAAACTTGGACCGTTGTAAATGAATTCATGACAATAGGTGTGCAACTTACAAAAGTACTCAAGCAGCCACATATCATGTATGCATGGGAGGATCACACACACACACACTTATACAAATTAGGTAAGGTTACTGAATACTTGCTACACTGAACTATACATGTCATACATGGCTGATTAACTGTCAGTGACAAAGAACTTACACACTTACACACACACACACACACACACACACATCCCCACACACACAGAATGAAAAGAGTCATATTAGAACTCTGTATCTGTAAAAAGGAGCGATACAAGGTTAGGCAGAGTTGAACGCTGTCGTATGTTAAGTCGCTCTGAGGAGGAATTCCATGGTGTGCTTGATGTCCGTAATTTTTATTTGAATAAGTCCTTGATTGATTAATCCAAGTCTCCCCGTGTGATAGGCAGAATGAAGCCATGGAGGGAAGTCTCTCTCTCTCTCGGTCCTCTGCTCATCTCCAGTGGGTCAGCAGCAGGGTCAGAACCAGAGAAGCGAGTACCAGCACCGCGCTGCACCGTGCTGCAGCGCCGCCGCTGTCCTTCCCCTCACCAACCACCTGGACAATGCGAGGCCGGACCGGGGCCACAGTGGAGAAGTAGATGTCCCGATCGTCCTCGCAGGACGGCGAGTCACAGCCACTGCCACTCTCGGATCCACTGCCATCATCATCTGGCAGACAGAAACAGGAAATTAAGTAATAATACAGGTTATGGGCACTATTTCCAAGCTGCCATTTCATGTGCCGCCCACAAATATTTCTGATCGTCTATATTGAACCCCGAAGCCCTGTACATGTAATTAATATTAGAAAATATCGATACATCACTTTATTGTGATCATTTACGTGACGATAATGTATCGATTCAGGGACATCAAATATCGATATTTTTTATAAAAATTTAGTCCAAAATTCTGTCCTGAGATATGTTGTTTTAGCGGAATTATTAATGTAATGTGATCCACACAGATTGTACACAGCATCTTGTATTTCAGCTGTTTTTACATTTTCAGTGCACTGTAGAGTATTGCATGTGTACAGTATCACAAAATATTGTGATCTAATCGTATCGTGACCTGTATATCGTGAGATCCTTAATACACACCCCTAGTATTAAAGCATCTATTAATTTGAATTAGATGCTTTCTCTTTAATGCTGTATTCTTTCCATAATTTATGAATAGGGTTGCAAAGATTAGAAATTTTGGTAGTACGATTATAATCCGAGAAATTATTCGGATTTCACAATTATTTTACATGAATTTATTTCACAACTGTTTCAACCTATATAAATCACACAAACACACTATATAAAGCTTTTAAACTTAAGAAGGTATTAATTGCAGCTTTTCATAAAATATAAATGTCTAAATAAAATGAAATCTATAGGTAGCACAGATCATTTGTTGAAGCCAAAATCCTCAACTTCAATGCAGGGACAATAAAAAAGCAGGAAAATAATGTTTTAGAGCTTTAACAGTTCACAAATCAGTTCAAGTTGAAGAGAGAATATTGCCACGACCGCTGAACACCCGGCAGGATCTGCTCATCTTTGCAGCAGTGGTTTATTGGTGCAATCCACAGAAGCTGCCACAAAGCTGGTCACCCTACTTAATAAAATAATCGTGATGTGCAGACGTGAAAGGCTTTATGGGACCTAAGCCAGGGGTCACCATGTGGCCTTTTCGTCCTTACACTTTACCTAATAATAAATAGTTTAAGTCGGTTTTACTTACGGCATGTTTTCTTATTACTGTACTTTCAAATTTGAAGATTATTAACTTTTTTCGTGTTTTTTTTTTATGAGTCACAAATGCCGTATGTGTAATTGCCCGCCACCCTGAATTGGAGTCGTGTTTGAAAATCTGAAGCCTCTTGGGGTGAGTAAACAGTTGTTTGCAATATTTAGTGTTTAATGATTTGTATATGTTGAATTTATATATATATATATATATATATATATATATATATACACACACACACACACACACACACACACACACACACATATATATATGTAACACGCATAAATAAATTCACAAGCAAAAGCCTAGTTTTTCATACATAGCATAAAAATTATATCCGCAGTGTTACATTCATTTTACATGTTTAACTAGGATTTGCTGCTCCCAGTGCTTTCTCTTTTCAAATGGCTCTTTTGAGTCTCATTCAACGTGTTTTCCTTATTTTCATGACCATTTACGTTGGTAGATTCTCACTGAGAATCTGGTTTGGGGTGAGCTGAACCCCAACAAGTGCTAAACACCTCTGGGAACTCCTTCAAGAATAAAACATGTTTTCACTTATTTCACCTTTTTTGTTAAGTACAGAACTCCACATGTGTTCATTCATAGTTTTGATGCCTTCAGTGAGAATCTACCAACGTAAATGGTCATGAAAATAAAAAAAAGACATGAGAAGGTGTGTCCGCACTTTTGGCCTGAACTGTATATGTCTGCAGCATCCTGAGATAATTGCGCAATCCTTTTTCTGCAAGCTCTGTAAATGTAAAGTTCTGTATCCGACACTATTCACAAAATCAATTTCTCAATTTCACTATTAATTTGCTGCAGCAATTGAAACACCAGCATGTGTTCATGACTGTGTGAAAAGCAGAGAAAATCCAGCAAAGATCTGTGAATGTCTGTCGAATACATCTGTGAAGATTCTCAGTCATCCAGGTGAACTTGTCTGAAAGTTGAGTCGTGGCAACTGGACTTTCTTTCTTTAAGGTAGATACGTTCCATTCTGCATCCACAGAACTGTGTCAATCTGAGGGAAGTTGGCTTGTGACCACAACTTTATCCTCCAGGTTGGTTTCACCTCAATCCCGCCTTGAACAGGCTTGTTAAGTGAAACAAAGGCAGGGGGAGGGGGTGAGTGGACGTGACGGCCCCGCCCTGGCAGCTCCTCCTGCCCCCATGAAGCGGGCCGTTAAATGTGGCCGACGTGTGAATTGGGCCTGGTTTTTCTGGGGATGGATGAAGGGGCAGCATTTTATGTTGAGGCCTCCACCTCTGTTGAGTGATGGTTTGTTCATTTGCACATGCAAAGCTTCCCTCAGTCCTCTCTCAAACCACCTATCTTCTCTGTCCAATATTTGAACATTTTAGTCCAAAAATGAGTGTCCTGTGTCGAATACAGAACTGACTGCTAACTTTACTCAAGTTCAGTAGTCCTGGATTCCTCTTTTAGCATTTTTTTGGGAGCCCAAAATATTCCCACACAGGAGACAGGTTGTCTCTCTGATCCGTGTGCATGTCATGGAATTTGAACCGAGAACTTTTCAGGTCTCGAAAAGTTGTGGAATATGAAATAAACATCTAAAATGATGGAAAAGTCATTGAAATCTGGCATGAATGCATAACAAAGTACGTAGTTCCTGTAAGACGTTTATAGCTACATCGTTTAAAACATTTACATTTACTGCATTTATCAGACGCCCTTATCCAGAGGGACTTACAGTCAGTATTTACAGGGACAGTCTCCCTGGAGCAACTTAAGGTTAAGTGTCTTGCTCAGGGACACAATGGTAGTAAGTGGGATTTGAACCTGGGTCTCCTGGTTCACAGGCGAGTGTTTTACCCACTAGGCTACTACCACCCACTAGGCTACTAAAACCAGCGCAGGACAGTAGTGTCTTCGCTGGCTTTACCCCGTGAGACGGAGACACGTTGCACAGACATTTCAGAGAAAATAAGGTCATGAAAATTATTGTGTAAAAATGTGCAAGAACACAAAATAAATAATTTGCCTACAAAGTTCACATGGGTACCAAATATCACTTATCGGACCCCACTAGCCAGCCATAATCAATACAGGAATATTTTTATAAATGCCAGTGAAACGTGTGTGTGTAGAGAAGGACTCACCGCTGTCAAATGAAATATCGTTCCCACTGTGTGCCGCCTTCAGCCAGCTGGTCATCTCCTTTAACACCGCGATCTGCCGGCGGATGACCATGTCCGGCTTCGTGATGTCGACCACCACGTCAGGGTTCGAGATCTGATTGGCAAGGCCACTGCTCATCACGGCAGACTGGTATCTTAATAAATGAGAATGTTACGGGATGTTGAATCATAAGTAACTCAATTAATAAGAAGCTCACAGTTTGATCAGATTTATGAATTGATTCAAAATCAATTTCTCAATTTCAGAGATGATTCTCACTTCAGTTGGCCGTTTTGAGTTCCATTATTCCATTCATAGGAACTGTTGACCTGAGATGCTCCAGACTCGCAGTTAAACTAATTAATTAGCTCTAACCAAACTGTATGAACAGATTTTGAATCATGGACTCTGAGAAATGTCTTTCATGTCCATACTTTTAGTGTCGAAATGACCAAAGACGTTGTCCTCTACTTGATAACCCGAAAGAGGAATGGACCGTCTCCATTCTGCAGTAATACTGAATAAGACGCGTGAAGGCGGGACCGTACCTGCTCTTGGCAGTGCCATTCCAGCACTCGTCGCCAACAGCAACCCTCTCTCCAACACACACGGTGTCTGGGAGTGTGGACCAGAACTTCTTTGCGTGCTTCAGCTTTTTCTTCACATCTGTCAGCTGGAGACGAGAGAAGTCAGAGTTAAATCATCTTCCTTCTTTCTACTTCAACCATTTCTCAGATGCATGTTTTCCTTCCTCACCAGTCGGTCCAGGGTGGTCCCGGCCGCCGTGGTGGGCCGAGCATCCGGACTGTACGGCCGGAAGCGGCCAGTGAATCCAGTGTCCTTAGCAGCTCTCCGGGAGCGGAACACTTCGCTGAGCTTGGGCGGACCACAACCCTGGAACACCTGAAACCGGGAGCAGAGGAAAGCCCTCACAGCTCCGACCTTCAGCACAGAACTCATACAGGACTCATACAGGACGTAATGACGACGACGACCGACCTTCTGAGACACCTGCATGCTGTTCTCCTGCATGTTCATGATGGCGTCAGAGATCTTCACATCGATGGGGTCCATGACCGACTCAAAGTTGAAAGGTCCTTCCAGCCTTTCAGCAAGACTCAACATGGCATCTAGAAGGCAGCAAACTTGAATAAACCACCAGCTTGTGGGATCTCGGTACGGGACACCGTTTCTCTTTGTTGAGCAGGTATTGATCCATCTATTCTATACGTTGAATGGAAATGTCTGTGAGGCTGGACGTCCACCCTGGTTTATTAACAGTATATGTGGTGAAGGTTGGAGTGAACGTTTTTCATGTTTAATCCTACTAAATCATTGTGGGAGCTATTAGCCTAGCGGGTAACACACTCGCCTACCAGAAGACCCAGGTTCAAATCCCACTTACTACCATTGTGTCCCTGAGCAAGACACTTAACCTTGAGTGTCTCCAGGGGAGGACTGTCCCTGTAACTACCGAGTGTACGTCACTCTGGATAAGGGCGTCTGGTAAATGCTGGAAATGTAAATTTTGGCCAAAAATAGCCCTTTAAAGTGATAAGTGTTCTACAACAGCAGCAGGAAGCTGAGAGACCCAGGGTGACCAGGGTGACCCGGACATGTCCTCTTTATGAGAGACGGTTTTACAATGGTCTGGTTTGCAGAGCCGAATTCCTCATGTCATGGGCGTCTTGCAAAAAAGTTACAAACATCTGGTGGACCCAGGAGACAAGTGAGCAGGAACCGGGGGGTTGAAAGTGAAGTGATTGTCACATGTGATACACAGCAGCACAGCACACGGTGCACACAGTGAAATTTGTCCTCTGCATTTAACCATCACCCTGAGTGAGCAGTGGGCACCATGACAGGCGCCCGGGGAGCAGTGTGTGGGGACGGTGCTTTGCTCAGTGGCACCTTGGCGGATCGGGATTGGAACCTTCTGATTACGGGGCCACTTCTTTAACTGCTAGGCCACCACCACCCCTGGCCAGCACTGTTGAGCGAGGAACACGGTGGAATGTGTCTGTCCGGAGGTCACTCACCCAGGAAGTTGTTCCACTCGGAGTCCAGGTCCGCCTGGTTGGCCAGGCAGCCCCGCAGGACGTTGAGACAGTAATTCTGACAGGGCTTCAGGGCCACCTGGGCGGAGCAGTAGGGACAGTAGAGCATCTTCATTGCGGCGCGTATACAGCCGGGGGACGCGCTCACCTGCGAGACACAGAGACATTTCAGACCACAGCCAGAACGCTACAGAGGCCGCGTCCCGGCACGTCTGAAGCTGGGACTCACCGTGGACACTTTGCCCACCACCTCGGGCATGAGGGCCAGGCCACGCGTGAAGGTCCTCGCCGCGATGAAGGAGCGCTTCAGCTGAATCCTCAGCTTGCGCGGGACGTCCCCGAACGGCTGCAGCTGCTCGGTGTGGCGGCTCACGCACTCCATGTAGGCGTCGCTGAAGTCGTACTGGACGTTGACCAATCGGAACATGCGCTCCAGCAGCTCCGCCCAGAAGTCCGACAGCATGGAGTCCAGGTTGACCGCCGTGGCGCCGTGGACGTAGTAGCGCTGCAGGTCCTGGAAGAAGCGCTTGAAGAGCTCGGCGTTCTTCATGTACATCATGCCGTACGTGCGGACGAACATGCTGTGGAGGGACTGCTCGGCGTTGGTCAGCAGCTCGCGGAAGAACTCTGCAGGGAGGAGGCGGAATGTTAATCGGGATCGGGAGATAATCGTTCCGGCGGGAATGTTAATCAATAACCCGGCTGGACGGTTATTAGGTCACTTATTCATTATCTATGGGGCAGAGGGCAGACAGACAGAGGACATTGGACCAAGCGAAGTGTGCAGGCCGAAACACATTCATGCGTATACTCGTCTCTGATAGGACACACTTTGTGTCCAGACTTTTTTTTTGTGAATGAGGGACACCCCCAAGACATGTCAATCCACGTCTTCAGTGGAGATACCAAACAACAACCTGCTTCATTCGTGGGAATGTCAACCCCCCCCCCCCCCACACACACACACACACTCCAGCATTAATCATGGAACCCTTTGGTCCATCATACACATCATTTCATTCTTCTTCACTGCTCTTTCACACACACTTCAGATACACTACTGTGTGTGTGTGTGTGTGTGTAAGACAGTTTTGTGTGTTTGTACATTACTTTAGAACTTCAGAAATCTCCACTGACACAGATTAAGAGGAAGAGCCACTCCAGCCCACACGCCTGGACTCCTCATCACACCCCCTCCCGCCAGGACAACGTCTCCTTGTCTACAGTCTTCTTCAGAAAAATGTGTGTGAAAGGTTACAGCACGGGGAGCGAGTGTGTGTCAGATATATTTATTTATAACTTCCCAAGAACCAAATGTCCTCACAGATACGTGAACATGAAACTGAGGAAGCGTGTAGAGGTCAGGTCTGGTTTTCAGATTTCACGTCCATGCGTCTGGACGAAAGGGACGTCCCAGGAAAGCTCGCTGCTGGGACCTCTCCTCCTCCCTGGGTGAGCACGGGCAGATCATCTGTTCTCACATGAGTCAGCAGGGCATGTTCTCCTGTCAGACCGGCGGATGGTTCCCCCTCGCCACCATCCTGAAGCTGCCGGATATTTACAGCCGAGTCTGCAGAGTGTGTGTGTGTGTGTGTGTGTGTGTGTGTGTGTGGTCTGTCTGATAGCCTGTGTGTGTGATTGGTGATGAAGGGTTGGACATGCTGGAAGACAGATGGCAACAAAAGGGCGTGGCGCCTGTCAGACACACACCAAGTCCAGCTGTACCAGAGTGACCTGTGACCCCGGACCCAATATTAGCTATATTTTATATTCTCGTGCATGAGAGACGCCATCAACTGGAATCAAAAATTCCTCGTATGTGTTCGTTCAGATGAATTCTCTCCACTTCTGGCACACGTGAGGTCCACAGCAGGAGAAACGTGTTCTACTAACTAGACCCTTACTGTTGAAGGACCTGGACTTTTATCCAGCTGTTCCACTGTTCCTCAGGAACTTCTACCTTAATAAGCCCGGCTCCAGATCTCCACGTACAACAAGCATTTGTGGTTTTGTGTAACTCACGGTCGAAGTGGCGGTGCCGCTGGTTGAAGGTGTTTCGCAGGGTGGAGCTCAGCGTGGACACCGGCTCCTTCAGGTCTGAGCGGCTCTGCTGACTCAGCTTCTCTTCCATTTCCAGCGTGCAGCAGGAGAAGCCCTGGGGACACACCTTCAGATGGCCACCTAATGGAGAAATGAAAAGAAAGTGGAGTAAATCTGGTCCAGCGCTGGAGACCCGAGAGGAGAACCATGAGGATGGAGCCGGCGTGGGACGGCGAGTCCCAGCTGCTGTAATGTTTTGTTTTTCTTTCTTTTTAATGCCCGTTGCTGGAATTCGGCATGAACACAAGGTCCCTTTCACCGGGCAGCTCTCTAACGAGCCTGTTTGGGTTTCTCATTGCCCTCAAACCACTGGAGTTTACTGGCCTGCACACAGACCCCCTCACAGAGAGCCAGACACGTTCACAATATTCCCATTTAAACCAGGAAGAACGGTGAATACGCGCCATTTACGCCGCGCTCACCAACTCCTTCCGACCTTCATTCATCCCCATTTTACTGAAAAAAGACTTTAAAGTTGCCTTCAAATGTAATATTTCAAATTCAACAAACAGCAAGAAAACATGCGTACATAAACCCCCCTGGACCCCGCCCGAAGACCCCAGCCGGTCAACGTGCTCCCGCCCTGGACCCCTCCCAGCGACAGGCTCCCGCCCTGGACCCAGCCCGAAGACCCCAGCCGGTCAACGTGCTGCCGCCCTGGACCCCTCCCAGCGACAAGCTCCCGCCCTGGACCCCCGCCGGTCAACGTGCTCCCGCCCCTGGACCCCACCCGGCGACAGGCTCCCGCCCTGGACACCGCCCGAAGACCCCAGCCGGTCAACGTGCTGCCGCCCTGGACCCCTCCCAGCGACAAGCTCCCGCCCTGGACCCCGCCCGAAGACCCCAGCCGGTCAACGTGCTCCCGCCCTGGACCCCTCCCAGCGACAAGCTCCCGCCCTGGACCCAGCCCGAAGACCCCAGCCGGTCAACGTGCTGCCGCCCTGGACCCCTCCCAGCGACAAGCTCCCGCCCTGGACCCCGCCGGTCAACGTGCTCCCGCCCCTGGACCCCACCCGGCGACAGGCTCCCGCCCTGGACACCGCCCGAAGACCCCAGCCGGTCAACGTGCTGCCGCCCTGGACCCCTCCCAGCGACAAGCTCCCGCCCTGGACCCCGCCCGAAGACCCCAGCCGGTCAACGTGCTCCCGCCCTGGACCCCTCCCGGCGACAAGCTCCCGCCCTGGATCCCCGCCGGTCAACGTGCTCCTGCCCTGGACCCCTCCCGGCGACAAGCTCCCGCCCTGGACCCCGCCGTTCAACGTGCTCCCGCCCCTGGACCCCGCCGGTCAACGTGCTCCTGCCCTGGACCCCACCCGGCGACAGGCTCCCGCCCTGGACCCAGCCCGAAGACCCCAGCCGGTCAACGTGCTCCCGCCCTGGACCCCTCCCAGCGACAAGCTCCCGCCCTGGACCCCGCCGTTCAACGTGCTCCCGCCCCTGGACCCCGCCGGTCAACGTGCTCCTGCCCTGGACCCCTCCCGGCGACAAGCTCCCGCCCTGGACCCCGCCGGTCAACGTGCTCCCGCCCCTGGACCCCGCCCGAAGACCCCAGCCGGTCAACGTGCTCCTGCCCTGGACCCCTCCCGGCGACAAGCTCCCGCCCTGGACCCCGCCGTTCAACGTGCTCCCGCCCCTGGACCCCGCCCGAAGACCCCAGCTGGTCAACGTGCTCCCGCCCTGGACCCCTCCCAGCGACAAGCTCCCGCCCTGGACCCCGCCGTTCAACGTGCTCCCGCCCCTGGACCCCGTCCGAAGACCCCAGCCGGTCAACGTGCTCCTGCCCTGGACCCCTCCCGGCGACAGGCTCCCGCCCTGGACACCGCCCGAAGACCCCAGCCGGTCAACGTGCTCCTGCCCTGGACCCCTCCCGGCGACAAGCTCCCGCCCTGGACCCCGCCGTTCAACGTGCTCCCGCCCCTGGACCCCGCCCGAAGACCCCAGCCGGTCAACGTGCTCCTGCCCTGGACCCCTCCCGGCGACAGGCTCCCGCCCTGGACACCGCCCGAAGACCCCAGCCGGTCAACGTGCTCCTGCCCTGGACCCCTCCCGGCGACAAGCTCCCGCCCTGGACCCCGCCGGTCAACGTGCTCCCGCCCCTGGACCCCGCCCGAAGACCCCAGCCAGTCAACGTGCTCCTGCCCTGGACCCCTCCCGGTGACAAGCTCCCGCCCTGGACCCCGCCGTTCAACGTGCTCCCGCCCCTGGACCCCGCCCGAAGACCCCAGCTGGTCAACGTGCTCCCGCCCTGGACCCCTCCCAGCGACAAGCTCCTGCCCTGGACCCCGCCGGTCAACGTGCTCCCGCCCCTGGACCCCGCCCGAAGACCACAGCCGGTCAACGTGCTCCTACCCTGGACCCCTCCCAGCGACAAGCTCCCGCCCTGGACCCCAGCCGGTCAACGTGCTCCCGCCCTGGACCCCGCCCGAAGACCCCAGCCGGTCAACATGCTCCCACCCCTGGACCCCACCCAGCGACAGGCTCCCGCCCTGGACCCAGCCCGAAGACCCCAGTCGGTCAACATGCTCCCACCCCTGGACCCCGCCCGAAGACCCCAGCCGGTCAACGTGCTCCCGCCCTGGACCCCTCCCGGCGACAAGCTCCTGCCCTGGACCCCGCCCGAAGACCCCAGCCGGTCAACGTGCTCCTTTTTTGGTGAAGTGTCTAGGTAAAGCCGGGAATACACTGCAATTTCAGATATGGAATGTCAGCTTGATCGTGCGTCGCATAGTGTCCACAATGTAAAGAACACATTCACCCTCTCGACCGGCAATGGGATCTGTTTCACCTGATGAGAATACCGAACCAGACTCCCTTCTACCTGACTGGGCACACATGCCAACACAGTGAAGGCAAAGAGACCAACAAGTGCTAAAGACCTCTGGGAACTCCTTCAAGACTGCTGGAAAACCATTTGTGTTCATTCATAGTTTTTCTGTTAGAATCTACCAATGTTAATGGTCATGAAAATAAAGAACACATTGAACGAGAAGGTGTCCGAACTTTTGGCCTCTACTGTAGATATCACACACATCATAACTAAATAAATAGAAATTTTCTTTTCTTATCAACCAAAGTTTATCCATATAGGTCTGTTGAAAGTGAAGTGATTGTCATTGTGAAACACTGCAGCACAGCACACAGTGACACAACAAAATGTGTCCTCTGTATTTAACCCATCACCCTGAGTGAACAGTGGGTGGCCATGACAGGCGCCCGGGGAGCAGTGTGTGGGGACGGTGCTATACTCTGTGGCACCTCGGCGGATCGGGATTCGAACCGGCAACCTTCTGATTACAGGGTCGCTTACTTTACCGCTAGGCCACCACTGCCCCGGCCCTCTTATTTTGCTGAACACCTCTACTGCTGCACGCTATTCTTCTTCAGTACTAATCTTCGTATTTTTCTGTATATAAGATATTTGACTATATTGTATATTGATGACAGTGCCTGAACACCCACCTGCTACGTAACTGAGATCTGTGCAGAGACGAGGAGGAGGAGTCTGAAGTCTACCTTCAAAACTCCAACATGGAGGCCAGACTGGGGGGAGGTCATGCCTTAGACAATTAGGCACTGCTAAATAACTCAAGTTAACAACTTAGCCAATCGCAGTTCACAATGCAAACTAAATTAAATGGAATTCAACTCATTAACCATAAACCGCATTAGTGACATAATAAGGGGCTAATAAAAGCATCATAAAATAAAGTCACTCCTCCATGCATCAAGCTCTTTTGCTCCAGAGAAGGAATGGGGAGGACAAAAGCCAGATTAGTCCACATCCCCCTTCACCCCAACACCACCACCAGCACCTCACCCCCCTGAAGGCTTAACAGACAAGGTCAAAGGTTAACAGCCACTCATTTAGGAAGGACCGCATCCTCTGACCTCAGTGACCATTGGCCAGCAGACCCGCCACAACCCTGGCATGTTCCTTCTCCAGGATTCCCACGTCATAAATTCCCTATGGGATTATTTCAGGACTTGCCGTTTTCTCCAAGACACAAGCAACATCTGAAGATGTTACACATTTACAGCATTTATCAGTCGCCCTTATCCACTTACAATCAGTAGTTACAGGGACAGTCCCCCTGGAGCAACTTAGGGTTAAGTGTCTTGCTCAGGGACACAATGGTAGTAAGTGGGATTTGAACCCGGGTCTTCTGGTTCATAGGCGAGTGTGTTACCCACTAGGCTACTACCACCACCTACACTAATGTTTACTGCTACAAGAAGGAATTCAAAATGAATTAGTTGCTTTCTAGGGTCTAATGGCTCTCAGCAAGTGGGCTGCGGTCATTTGTAAGGAGATGGTTTTAGGTCTCTGAGATGAGCTCAGTATGAGCTGCCAGCTAATAATGAAATGTAGATGCTCCAGCACAAAAACCTAAACTCTTCATTAAGATCTGAAGTAGAGCGGAGTGACTTAACCAGTGAAGTTCATCAATATCAGGTCTGTAACAAGCAGAGCCTCTCCAGTCTGTGTAAATGTTCCTCGATATCAAAATTACAAATCATCTACAGAGCATAACCTCATCAGAAGATTCTGACTGTGTGTGAGGGACGAGGCTGAAGACCTTTACTGGTGACACCGCATCACTCATCAGCATGATTGTGACAATGACATTACTAAATTATGTCTCCATTTAAAATGATGTTCTGTTGTGAATAAGATTATGTCTCATGTACTATTTTGTTTTTTACTAATAATGTGTCCTTCAAGACAGCCTCGGTTCTTCTAGGTATGCCTGCACAACTCTGCAGGTTGTTGGATCCAACATCTTGGAGAACAATCCACAGACCTTTTGTGCCTGTAGGCTTCCTCTAATCCTGAAAGGTGTCGAGGACAATGAATCCTGACCAAATCTGCACAAATTCAGCCTCCAACAGGATTTACTTCTGCCTGCAGACCATCTCTGTTGTACTAGGAGTTTCTTCAAAGGAGCATGAGAAGTCTGCTTTGAAGTCTTTGTCTGGGAAAGACCTTGCAGATGTGTCTTGGTGCCGCGTTCAGCCTTGTCATGGTCATGGTCATGAAACAATCTCCCATAATATCCGGAACCAAACTTCATGTTAGTATGAATATATTGTTCCACTGGAATCTACTTAAGGACACAGAAGATGCCTCAAATCAAGCAAATTACGGAAAAAAGGAGTGGTTTCTACACAGGAAGCTTCAGTCCCCTGCTGAGGTTGCTCGCACCCAGATACTGTGCTGTAGTCCTTCCGGAGACAACCATGACGTGGGAAGCAGGCCTTGAGGCTGCATGGGAGCAGAAGAGGCAGGATGGAGATTTGGGCGTGGGTGAAGCAGAGGAGGCTGTGGCTGAAGAGGAGGGGTGGGAGACGTCCTACCAGGACACGTTCAGAGGGGCGAGACGTCAAGGGAGGGTGAAACCCAAAGCAGGCGATGACGGACCTGTGTTTTCTATACTAATCTGTATGAAAGACTCACATTAAAGACCTGCAGACATTTTCAGACACTCCGACAGGCAAGGACATGCTGATGGGGGACACGTAACTGGAACCCTTTATTTGAGGTGATCAGCAAGGACTCTAATGCTTATTAGAGAGAGAGGTCAGGAAGTAGATGAACTCCAACACACCACACTGTACAGGATTTCCCTGGAGGAACATGAGAGGACAGTGAAGACGGAGACATTGTGTCTGAACTAGTCTCACCCTCTGATTATTATACCAAAAGCCAGGTCAGACTCATCTTCTCTTTTTTTTTCTCCTTCATTCTGGAATTCCATTTGGAAAAGGAGATTGTAGACGTGGGAAGCCATGTTGGTCTTCACCCGTGGCCTTACAGGACGTGTACGAAATACAATAACTATTAAAAAAAGACCTGAAGGTCTATCAGGATCGGAGCGAGTGGAAGACGGCGGTTACAATCCTAACCCGGTAAGGGCCTCCAGCCAATTAAATTGCTCCGTAAGCGCACATTCCAGAGAGCATTTACCCAGAGTGCCCTGGGGAGATTCCACAACATGGCTCTGGCCTCTCACACTCCCAGGCTTGAGCCGAGCAGCTTTGTCTCAGCACACAAAAGCTCCCCGCCTGCCCAACTTCCCGGGTCAGGCCCGGCGCTGCCGTCACTCCACCGGGCCGCGGCCACACCCCACCGCCCCCCTCGGGAGCCGTGGGCGGGGCTAGACGTTCAGCGGCTAATGAAGCTGCGCTCGGTGGGCGAAACCCTAGACGTCGCCGGAACAGCACTTCCACGGCGAGGTTCGGGGACGACTCAGCCAGGTGAACGCTCTCCAACATCTGGAATGTTCTGTTTGTTTATCCAAGCAGAGAGCAGGCTGGGGGCTGCTGGCCACGATGATGAAGAAACCTGCCGGTGAAGGTCACAGTGTCTGAACTGGGACTGGAGGAGAGGACGAGAGCGGACCAGAGAGGACATTCATTTATTTAGTCGTCCCATGACGCTTCTGCTCTTCCATAAAATCCAACGACATGAAGACGACGCTGCAGCGAAAAGACTTTACTTGTCCCCATCAGCCTGACTATTAAATATGTGATAAGCGAGATCTTCCTGCTGTTTCTACTGACGGTTCCTACACTGATCAGCAATGGCGGCCTTTAGAAATGTAGCAGCTGCGAGCAGCTAAAACCTACCAGATGTTGGGACAGAGGAGCACTGGAGAATCTGAGCGAGTGTGTGTGTGTGTGTGTGTGTGTGTGTGTGTGACACCCATGGGAAGGATGAGATCAGTCTTAAGCTCAGATTTCCCAAGCCCTCAGAGCTACAAGAGGACCACTATGTTGTGGATATACCTGCTCCACAACAGGGTCCCAGGGGAACCTTCTGGTGGGAAGGAACCTTCTATTCAGCAAGCTGTTAGATGGTTCCTTCGCTCAGCTGTCACACGGCTTAGAGAAGGAACCAGCGA
This sequence comes from Denticeps clupeoides, assembly GCF_900700375.1. Taxonomy (NCBI): domain Eukaryota; kingdom Metazoa; phylum Chordata; class Actinopteri; order Clupeiformes; family Denticipitidae; genus Denticeps; species Denticeps clupeoides. Next base: position 19,010,462 of record NC_041724.1, on the reverse strand, counting down.
AAGCCTTACATGCATCACATTTCACTTTATTACTGAAGGTAGACAATCATGTCTAATAGTGATTATTGGTCGATAAGCAGAGTGAAAATTATTGAAATAAACAAAAAAAAAATTGGCAATATCAGAAAACGCTGTGAATTGTTTGATATGGGAAAGTATGTAATATTTCTGCCATATCGCCGAGAAATGATCCATTTTGACGTTCCAGCTTGGGGTTAAAGTGCATGGAAACTGCGCACTTTCGCACTTGTGAACGCCGGTTCGGTTTGAAAGTGCACGAGGGGAAGAGCGGAAGAATTGTTTCGCATTTTTACCATTTATCAGCTGCAGCGATTAAGCGCCAACGCACGTGTGTGTGTGTGTGTGTGTGTGTGTGTGATTTCACAGACATGCATGACTGTGGAAGTGGACATTTCGATGTATGTCTGTTGAATACGGGACCACTGCTAACTTTACTGAGGTCATGACCTTTATGGGTGAGATGCTCAAACGTAATCAGATTTAAAAACCTTTGAAGACCAGTTTAAATATGTACCGTCCAGCGTTCCACCTCTGCACCCCCCTGCCTGCCATCGGGGGCTTCTTTATAATACCGACACTTTCGTTTGAATTTCTCCGTATGAAACTCGCCTGTATTACATTTACTGCTTAATGTCCAGATGAGCGAACGTTCTGTGTAACTACATCCACATCGAGGCAGATTCCCCAAGAAGACGCTGGACACATCACTACTCGGGATGCAAACCGTCCAGGAAAAGCGGACAGGAGCGAGACGGATCTGCAGACAAACGTAGCCAAAGCGCGGCACGGAACACAGAAATATAAAAATGGACTTTAGAGGAATGATCAGATGATGAGGAGTCTCCATTCCAGTCCAGCGTCACATCAGAGGGGACAAGAGAAAGATGGACTGAGTCCAGACAACAGCTGAGTGTAGCGATGCCAAAAATATCTTGTTTGGAATTTGGTATACCTGCACGCACGCGCACACACACACACACACACACACACACACACACACACACACACACACACACACCACAGCTGTGCAGAAAGTGCTGAGCCCCGGTTTCCGAGCAGGGACGCTGCAGACACACGTCCAGATAACATTAGTCAAACACAGACAGAGACAGAGAGAGACGCTCATACTTGTACACACCTGTTGGAGCCGGTACGTGTGTGTGTGTGTGTGTGTGTGTGTGTGTGTGTGTGTGTGTGTGCGTGTGTGTTCTCCACACCTGAACCCTGGGCAGTGTGGCCGCAGTGGCCACCCGGGTCTCTTTGTTGCCGTGGCGACCCCCTGTGGAATGTGGTGGTGGAGGGGGGGGGTATTGTTCCTACACTCACCATCCACCCCATGCTGGGCTGCATTTAGACTTTTTTGGGGGGGTTGGTGGGTTCCACCACGGAACTGTCTGGAATAAACACCTGAAGTGGAGAAATGACAGTAGAGCAGCACGGTCCAGGCCGGAACCGGGAGCCACGACGCTGCTGGCTTTATCGAACCTCCTCGCTGACACAGATTATACTGCGTTCACGTTCCTCTTCTGTAGAATTGTAGAGGAAGCAGATCTTCTGTTGTGTAGTAAAGTGACTGTCATGGTGATACACAGAACAGCACACGGTGACACACAGTGGGCAGCCATGACAGGCACCAGTGTGTGGGGACGGTGGCACCTTGGCAGATCGGCAACCTTCTGATTACGGGGCCGCTTCCCTAACCGCTAGGCCACCACTGGCCCTTACCACCATGCCTGCTCACAAACTAAATGTACCCATAATTCCCTGTTGTCGCGTCATGTGATTTACAGCGTTTTGCTGTTTGATTAGGATGGAGACCACCTCTTTTTGGGGGATCAGACCTACTCAGCTTCAACTTTGGATCCAAATGAGGGGTAAAGTAGGATTTTAAGACCATGAACGTGAGATCACACAACAAATGACTGATGATCCTCCAGGCTGGAGATCTACAGGAGGATCTACCAGCAGATCTACCAGAGGATCTACCAGAAGATTTACCAGAGGATCTACCAGAAGATTTAACAGAGGATCTACCAGCAGATCTACCAGAGGATCTACCAGAAGATTTACCAGAGGGTCTACCAGCAGATCTACCAGAGGATCTACCAGAAGATTTAACAGAGGGTCTACCAGCAGATCTACCAGAGGATCTACCAGAAGATTTACCAGAGGATCTACCAGAGGATCTACCAGAGGATCTACCAGAGGATTTACCGGAAGATCTACCAGAAGATTTAACAGAGGATCTACCAGAAGATTTAACAGAGGATCTACCAGAAGATTTAACAGAGGGTCTACCAGCAGATCTACCAGAAGATTTAACAGAGGATCTACCAGAGGATTTAACAGAGGATCTACCAGAAGATTTAACAGAGGATCTACCAGAAGATTTACCAGAGGATCTACCAGAGGATTTACCAGAGGATCTACCAGAAGATTTAACAGAGGATCTACCAGCAGATCTACCAGAAGATTTAACAGAGGATCTACCAGAGGATTTAACAGAGGATCTACCAGAAGATTTAACAGAGGATCTACCAGAAGATTTACCAGAGGATCTACCAGAGGATTTACCAGAGGATCTACCAGAAGATTTAACAGAGGATCTACCAGCAGATCTACCAGAAGATTTAACAGAGGATCTACCAGCAGATCTACCAGAAGATTTAACAGAGGATCTACCAGCAGATCTACCAGAAGATTTAACAGAGGATCTACCAGAAGATTTAACAGAGGATCTACCAGAGGATCTACCAGAAGATTTACCAGAGGATCTACCAGAAGATTTAACAGAGGATCTACCAGAGGATCTACCAGAGGATCTACCAGAAGATTTACCAGAGGATCTACCAGAGGATCTACCAGAAGATTTAACAGAGGATCTACCAGAAGATTTACCAGAGGATCTACCAGAAGATCTACCAGAGGATTTAACAGAGGATCTACCAGAGGATTTAACAGAGGATCTACCAGAAGATTTACCAGAGGATCTACCAGAGGATTTACCAGAGGATCTACCAGAGGATCTACCAGAGGATCTACCAGAAGATTTACCAGAGGATCTACCAGAGGATCTACCAGAAGATTTACCAGAGGATCTACCAGAGGATCTACCAGAGGATCTACCAGAGGATCTACCAGAGGATCTACCAGAGGATCTACCAGAGGATCTACCAGAAGATTTAACAGAGGATCTACCAGAAGATTTAACAGAGGATCTACCAGAAGATTTAACAGAGGATCTACCAGAGGATCTACCAGAGGTGTCTGGCCCGGCTGAGAAGCAGGGTGAGGAGCCTGCCTGGGGACGGGTGCAGGTGAAGATCGCAGCTCCTACCTTCCACGCCCGTGTTGGGCACGTCGTTGACGTTGAAGCCTTTGGAGCTGTAGGCGGCGCGCACGTCGGTGCAGCTCTTGGACCGGGACTCCGGCGTGGCCGCGCCGAGCAGGCTGAGGAAGAGGAGCGCGCACGGCGCCTTCATCGTCGCGGCACGGAGCGGGGGGCTTTCGGGGTTCCGCCGAACCTTCTCCTCATGGAGACGCTGGCAAAGCCGGGGTCCAACCGCGTCGACTCCCGGCGTCCAACAAACTTTCCACTCCCGTGGGCCTGGCGAGCTGTAAAAAAAACACGCTCGTCCAAAACTTTCCTTCTTTGTTTCGAAGTTGCTGCCTCTCCGGAATAAAAACGTGAGAAAGCGGCCGAGAATAAAAACGATCTCTCTTCTATTCACGTAAAGTAGGTCCGGAGCGCCGCTTTAGTAGCCACGTCCAACTCCGACGAAGGGAAAGTAAAGAAGTGGAAGTTGGAGGAAGTTCGGTCCTCGGCTCCCCGCTCCAGACGGGACGCTGCTGACTGCGCCGCTCGGTCCCGCAGCGCAGTTCCGGACAAAGAGCGGCGGCCGCCAAAACCCGGGGCGGAGCGCGGAGGATCGGGCGTGGACCGACCGACCCGACACAACACAACACAGCACAGCAACACAGACCTACAACACAGACCCAACCCAGCAACACAGCACAGCAACACAGACCCAACACAACACAGCAACACAGACCTACAACACAGACCCAACACAGCACCACAGACCCGACACAACACAGCACAGCAACACAGACCTACAACACAACACAGCAACACAGACCTACAACACAGACCCAACACAGCAACACAGACCCAACACAACACAGCAACACAGACCTACAACACAGACCCAACACAGCAACACAGCACAGCAACACAGACCTACAACACAGACCCAACACAGCAACACAGCACAGCAACACAGACCCAACAATACAGCACAGCTACACAGACCTACAACACAGACCCAACACAGCAACACAGCACAGCAACACAGACCTACAACACAGTCCCAACACAACACAGCACAGCAACACAGACCCAACAATACAGACCCAACACAGCACAGCAACACAGACCCAACACAACACAGCAACACAGCACAGCAACACAGACCCAACACAACACAGCAACACAGACCCAACAATACAGACCCAACACAACACAGCAACACAGCACAGCAACACAGACCCAACACAACACAGCAACACAGACCCAACAATACAGCACGGCAACACAGACCCAACAATACAGCACAGCAACACAGACCGACAACACAGACCCAACACAGCACAGCAACACAGACCCAACACAACACAGCAACACAGACCCAACAATACAGCACAGCAACACAGACCGACAACACAGACCCAACACAGCACAGCAACACAGACCCAACAATACAGCACAGCTACACAGACCGACAACACAGACCCAACATAGCACAGCAACACAGACCCAACAATACAGCACAGCTACACAAACCGACAACACAGACCCAACACAGAACAGCAACAGCAACACAGACCGACAACACAGACCCAACAATACAGCACAGCTACACAGACTGACAACACAGACCCAACAAAGCACAGCTACACAGACAGACAACACATACCCAACAAAGCACAGCTACACAGACACAACACAGCACAGCAACACAGACCAACAACAAAGACCCAACACAGCACAGCTACAAAGACCCAACAATACAGCACAGCAACACAGACCGACAACACAGACCCAATACAGCACAGCAACACAGCTCAACAACACAGACCCAGCACACCAACACAGACCGAGCAATAGAGCAACACAGCACAGCAATACAGACATGACAACACAGACCCAGCACACCAACACAGACCGAGCAATAGAGCAACACAGCACAGCAATACAGACATGACAACACAGACCCAACACAGCACAGCTACACAGACCCAACAATACAGACCCAACACAGCAAAGCTACACAGACCCAACAACACAGCATTATGGAGCTTGTACCTCCACAACACAGCAACACAGACCCAACAACACAGACCCAACACTGTTTATTTATGGACACATTTATTTAACCCCTTCTTGATAATGTTCCATGGGTAAAAATGTGTGCTCAGACTCCGTGGCCTGGTTCCTGTCCCTGTGCTGTACAGGAGAGCCCAGCCGAGATGTCCGCACGATCTACATGGCTGAATAGGAGCATGGCAGTTCATGGTTGAACATGATTAAAGGCCTGAAGCCCGTCTACAACAGTGATGTGCACTGCCCAGCCCATCCTCATCTCACAGGCCATGAACTGTAAACCAGTTTCCCATCTCACTGGAACCAGACATTATCTGCACACCCACACACACACACACTCATCAAACTGTGTTTTCAGTCTACAGTGATTCCTCACAAAACTCTTATTTCTCATTAGTTGTAAGAAGCTTAATTTTGGCCCTTGGACATGTCTTGACGTGTGTGTGTGTGTGTGTGTGTGTGCATATCAGTTTCTGTGAGTGCAGAGTGTGTGATCATAGTTTCAGGGCATGCACTCAGCAAATGAGATTCAGCCCATTGTGTCCCAGCATTCCACAGTCTGCCCCCCCATTCAGAGGCTGTGGGCCTGGGGGGATGTGGGGAAGTGGGCGGAGTCAGGCGAGCCAGCCGCTGCCCATGTGGATGTGGGCTGGTGTGGTTTTCAGACGGTCAACAGAAGGTGAAAGATGTAAGTGACAGAATTCTGAGTTTGTTCAGTGTTCACAATTTTTTTTAATTAACTCTAAATGAAGGACCCGCCCACATTGTCCGTCCACGCAGCACTGCATTCCCATAGTCTTCTCCACGAGCATGAGGCGAAAGTACGGCATGACACTTCTGTACGGCATGACACCGACCGGATCGGGCCGAGCGGAGGAAGAGCAGGATCCTGCCGAGTTCACCTGAAAAGCTGGGCCATCGCCCCACTGCCGCTCTATTAACTTAAGAAAACAGGCCGGGCTGCGCATTTGAATGGGACCTGTGTGCCCATTCTCCCCAGATCCCATTAACATTGCGGGGATGCGGCCTGCGTCGGCCCGGCGCTGCTGCCACCATTTTTCCATCCGAAAGAAAGGCACAGCTGGATGAAGAGGAATCTTATCTAGATCTGAGCGAGGGGAGGGACGTGTGAAAAGTTGCAGGGGGCTGGGGGGTTGCAGAATGCGCTGGTTACACTCACTTATGGGCTGAGATTAGGACGGCAAAGGCAATGTGGCCGGCTTAATGAGGCACCATTTAAATGTGGGTGCAGGGCGCCAGAAGTAAAAAAGTGGGCGAGAAGGTCCAAAAGGATGAAGGGACAATAACTGAGGCACGGGGTGAAAGGGCACAAGAGGACTGCAGAATTAATTCATTAATGATGATTTATTCAATCACAGACACACACACACACACACGCAAACCAAAAGCCTGAAACGTGGTGGTTTATTCCCATTTTTACAAAATGAAACTCCATCTACATGTTTGTTGAGTACAGTAGCATCGTTCACATTGACTGGTTGTTCTACGTCTTCGTCCCACGTCCCCGGAGGCAGCAGGGCAGCTACACGTGGCTGTAGGTGTGATGGTCATCTGCAGTCAGTTTGGCCAAATGGACCGGCGTTGCTCCCTGCTGTGCATTCAATACACATACAGTGTAATGGAGGACTGAGAGCTTCGAGAAAGTAACACATGAAAACTAGAAGACGTGTATCTACCACCACCTTAAAAACCAGAACTACCATCATATTATACACAATGTGGAAACACCAAAACTGAAACCATGATGAGATGTCGGTTAGCCCTTAGTTGTGGACGTGTGGTGGGCAGGAACGATTAACATGATGATGCCCGTCCGTCCTCCAAATCCATACCCTTTCGGATGCAGTTTCCATGACAGCACGATGGAGAAGATGAGGGCTTTCAATACAGTGGCATAATGAGGAGAGCATGACCCACGAGAGAACGCTGCACAGATCGGGGACAGAGGGAGAGACTGTGTCTTTGCATATGTGTGTCAGTGTGTTTAAGGCAGAATTCTTTTAAAATTACTAACAATCAATTTTTCTAAATGTCCCGGTTATGACAACAAGGATAATGTAGAGTTGTGTAGGTCAATCGGCTTCAAATGTTATTTCTGTGTAAGTGTGTGTGTTTCAGTTGACTGAAAAGGAGGCGGAGAGCAGATCTACTGGGCAGGACGTCCCCCAGGATGGAGGACGGTTTCACAACAATACACCAATCCCTTGATCTCTCCACCACGGGTCATTTAATGCACAGGAAATGAATGGGAGATGCGAGCTTTAATCTTGTCCAGCAGAGGCCTGTCCTGTGTGTGTGTGTGTGTGTGTGTGTGTGCGTGTGTGCGTGTGTGCGTGTGTGAAGGGGAGTCTTCTGGAAGGCTCAGTTACCCTGAGGTCACACCTCTTCTTCACGGAAAACTGTCGATCTGGCTGCTTTTTTAATGGGGGTTGAGACAAAAGAACAAAACTGTAACTGTACAGAGAGACATGTGGTGGATGAAGGTCTGAAGAAGGTCTCACTGGTAAAACCGTCAGCATGACAATGCAATCCACGGAACCTGTCTGTACCTCCTAAGGTCTAGACAGTGGGTGTCCAGAGCCGGTCAATGAATCCCTGCTCTCATGACGATGATGAAGGTCACGATGAAGAGTGCTCCACAGGGACCAGACACGCCTGCAGCTGCCACAACCGAGGCACCACCATGCGAGTCCTGGGACAGTTGTGGGGTCAGCAGCAACTCATGGAACGTGAGGTCATCAATGGCCAAGTTGTCTGCCAGCTCTGGAGGGATGATAGAACCAAAAAGATGAGTTGACGAGCGCATTATTAAAGATGACAGAAATAATTACACATCAAGTTCGTTTCTCTTCTTCAGAATACAGATCTTATTATTTATTTTGTACGTTTGACACATGTTGCTGCTCGTGGTTTAAATCTAGTACCTCTAATTTCCAATAAAAGGAAGAAATATTTCCCCCAAGTTGCTCAGCATGACACCTGTTGGTGTGCAATGTTTCCACATTATAATATCAGCAAATCGGCCTCCAACCTCCACCCCATCTACATTTCCCACAATCCCCATACACGGCTCTGGTAAAAGGGGGTCTACAGCGTGTTCTTAGCGACTGAGTCCAGCAGCATTAGTTCTTTTCAGAGGTTTATATGCTGAAAAATGCACCATGTGCATTGGTGCATGATCTCACCCTGCTGAAAGCTGCTTGCACGGCCGCAGTGCATCATCTGGGTGAGAGTCCAGATAAGGAAAGGGCAAAAGGATATCACTTATAAAAGAGGAACGCCTGCTATGTGTTCTTCTGTCAGGCCAGCTGTGGAGCCTTCTACTCGTCCTATCTTCCTCACACACACACACACACACACACACACACACAGCCCCCTAACCACATTTTTCACATACCTTCCTCTACGAACACACATCCCACAAACCCCCAATAAACCAAACACACACATGCAGTGCTTATACAAAAACCAGAGGTCAGAGGGCAGCACCCGATCATGCACATGCTGAAAACATCTCCAGATCAGTGGAACATTCAGGATCCCATCCTGCTGACTGGCCATCATACTGACGGCAGTAGCCAGTGGTTTGGTGGGAAAAGGAAAACCTTCATTAACTCTGGGGCCTGAAGGTTTCCTGGGCAGAGATGTAGGAAATCTGCCGAGGGGGTCGGCATTTCTCAGCAATTATGTCAGGAGTTGCTCCTGAATTGGTGAGATGGATTCATGTATTATTCACTCATGTGAAAACATGGTGCTACATATTAAAATGAGAGAAGTATACAACGTATGAGCACCTAAAAAACCCAGACCGACAGCGGTGGAGACCACTCCCTCAGCTCCAACTAAACTCATATAATCCTTCTTCAATAAGCAGCAAGCGGTTGAATAATAAAAACGGTATCTGCTACCGGGTGGAATATATTTGTATTTGGTGACGGAGAGACCATTAGAAACATGCGCCTTCAGGTTAGTTTGGGTTATTTCCTTGTTCCCTGGTTTTTGGCCCATGTGCCTTGTTTCTTTGTGTTTGATAAACTCCTTTATCTTGAACATCATTCCGCATCCAACCTGTGAGCGGTGACAGCTGCATTTTGGTACATTTTTGGGAGATTGTGGGGCGTTTTGTTATGTGTCGTGTCATAATGACTAATAGTTGGTGATGTGTAGGCAATATAAACATATATATATATATAAAAACAGAAAACTCTGTGCAATTTTCCTCACGGTGTCGATGATATGGTTCAATTGAATCTGTACAATGAAACGAACAAGAAGGGATTGTCATTATTTATAGTTGAAATTAGTGTTTTATGTAATGAAGGACTGAATTTAACCTTTATACCAGTGATTTAGAGAAAATTATCACAATATATATTTTGTATTGTGATATAGATCAAAATATTGCAATATTATATATTGCCCAGCCGTACTAACACACAGGACTAGCGCAACATCTTAATCAATGTTAACTGATAACTATTTCAATTACTTAAGGAGGAAAAATAAAAGATTTTGCTTCATTGTAAACGGGCCACAGCATATTTTCAGGCTGAAAGTGGAGATTCACTTAGTTTCATTTCAGGGTGGTATTTTTGTACAATATGCAAAATGTTCATATGAAATAAACATCCCACTATGATAATATTAATAGTAGTGCTTTGCGGCATGCCATACATGCCAAATCCTGGCCTCCAGATTCCAAGGTGGATCACACAGTGGTCTCTTGGGCCAGACTTGATGTTACAGCTCAAGTAAGGGGTCAACAGTTGGACCATTGGCTGGTACTGTGAAAATCACTCAGCTTAAGCTGTGAGCAATCCAGAATTTCCTTCATTGGAAAATGAACACAATAAACCAGAATGGTTCACTGGCTTCATATCAGTCTTTTACGACAGGCCACAGCGTTGGAGAACTTTTGTTTGTCAGGGTACTTCACAAGAGGGCAACTACTCAGTAGTCAACACACAGAACAGAAAAGCCTCAGAGCACAAATCTAAAGTCTGAGGTGAATAAAACATGGGCTGTATTTTAAACCCTTTAGATGCCACAATGCACACCATGCTTGCAATGTTAATCTGAATACAGAAATGCAGCATACATGCAGTGAGGTTTGGAGGTGGGAACATTAAGCTGTGGACTGGTTTTCAGCATACAGCACTGGCACACTTCATATAATGGAAGGAAGAATGAATGGAAGATACTGCTGCCCTCTGCCAGGATGATGAAGATGAAATGGGGGATATTATATGTTACAAGACAATGATCCACACAACCAAGAAAATTAAGCTTCTACAATAGATCACTGGACCTGAAACCTACAGAAAATCTATGGAAAGAAGTAAAGCTCAGAGTTTATAGAATCTGAGGACTGTTTGTGTGGAAGAATTGACCAAAATCACACCTGAGGAATGAATGCATCTAGTTTCCCCATGAAGGAGGCACCTTGAAGGCTTTTATGTGAAATATTAAATACATTTACATTTACAGCATTTATCAGGCGCCCTTATCCAGAGCGACTTACAATCAATAGTGACAGGGACAGTCCCCCCCTGGACACAATGGTAGTAAGTGGGATTCTGGTTCATAGGCGAGTGTATTACCCGCTAGGCTTCCACCACCCATGATAAATACTCAGTGCGTTCACTCATTACTGTCTCATCTGTATTTGCATTTCTTTGCATGTGTGGATTAGAGGGGTTGTTATCGACCCCTGGTGAGAATCATGGAATCCTGGATTCTCTGGTGAGAATCAATACTTATTTTACCCGTTCAGTGTCTGCCCTTGTGAAAAATGTACAGACCCCATTAATAATACACATTAAACTGTTTTTTAAGCAAGCTTTATGTAGAATTAATATGGAAAAGTTAACAGTAATTACATTTTGAAGGTGCCAGTGCCAGGTGAATTATTACCGTATGGTCTTTGACACACTGAACTTTACACTGATTAAATGTAATTGTGATTTTGTTAGTACTGTTATTTCAACACTGGCATACTTCAGGTGTATTCATGTATGAAATACTGAACACTCACACTTGGAGGGTCCATCTGGGGCTTAGATTCTAGTTGCCCCTAACGGCAAAAGACTTTCTTTAATCATGAATGTATTTAAATTAAATTAACTGGGAAAGGATTTTTACAAGAAAAACTTGCCTTTATTGTGGCCAAATTTATCTAGTCCCACATGTTCCTATACCACCCTTTCACGTCCAAATAATATATCTCAAGAGGAAATAGATTTAATAAGAGCAGTTCTCAGACTCTGTAATAAAGTGAGCACACATCAGCCCTGGCACGGGCCTCTGGCTCATTTATCTTGGAGAGAAGAGGCATGTACAGGTGCATTGTGGGAGTAGAATGCTGGTCTCTCTGTGGGGATCTGCTGCAGACCCTACTTACATTGTCCAGACCTCACAGTCAGAAAAACACAAAAAGAAAATCAGGGATTCACATGTTATTTTAAATGACTCAAGATTCATTTACTCCTGTCATGGCCTCCACAGCACCACCACACCAGCAGGGGGCACAGCATAATCCGCCAGGGTCACAGTAAACATACAGCTGCCATCTTGCTCGCTGACCCTCTTCATAGTGAACTCATTCCTATCGTTGCTGATAGGTTTTCTGACCACGTTTCCTCTGACTTGAGTCTTCAGACTTCTCTCACCTGCTGTTCCTCTGACTCCGCCGTGAAGGCTGTTCTTCTGACTTCGCCGTGAAGGCTGTTCTTCTAACTCTGCCGTGAAGGCTGTTCTTCTAACTCCACCGTGAAGGCTGTTCTTCTGACTTCGCCGTGAAGGCTGTTCCTCTGACTCCGCCGTGAAGGCTGTTCTTCTGACTTCGCCGTGAAGGCTGTTCTTCTAACTCTGCCGTGAAGGCTGTTCTTCTAACTCCACCGTGAAGGCTGTTCTTCTGACTTCGCCGTGAAGGCTGTTCTTCTAACTCTGCCGTGAAGGCTGTTCTTCTAACTCCGCCGTGAAGGCTGTTCCTCTGACTTTGCCGTGAAGGCTGTTCTTCTGACTTCGCCGTGAAGGCTGTTCTTCTAACTCTGCCGTGAAGGCTGTTCTTCTAACTCCGCCGTGAAGGCTGTTCTTCTGACTTCGCCGTGAAGGCTGTTCTTCTAACTCTGCCGTGAAGGCTGTTCTTCTAACTCCGCCGTGAAGGCTGTTCCTCTGACTCCGCCGTGAAGGCTGTTCTTCTGACTTCGCCGTGAAGGCTGTTCTTCTAACTCTGCCGTGAAGGCTGTTCCTCTGACTTTGCCGTGAAGGCTGTTCTTCTGACTTCGCCGTGAAGGCTGTTCTTCTAACTCTGCCGTGAAGGCTGTTCTTCTAACTCCGCCGTGAAGGCTGTTCTTCTGACTTCGCCGTGAAGGCTGTTCTTCTAACTCTGCCGTGAAGGCTGTTCTTCTAACTCCGCCGTGAAGGCTGTTCCTCTGACTCCGCCGTGAAGGCTGTTCTTCTGACTTCGCCGTGAAGGCTGTTCTTCTAACTCTGCCGTGAAGGCTGTTCTTCTAACTCCACCGTGAAGGCTGTTCTTCTGACTTCGCCATGAAGGCTGTTCTTCTAACTCTGCCGTGAAGGCTGTTCTTCTAACTCTGCCGTGAAGGCTGTTCCTCTGACTTTGCCGTGAAGGCTGTTCTTCTAACTCTGCCGTGAAGGCTGTTCTTCTGACTTCGCCATGAAGGCTGTTCTTCTAACTCTGCCGTGAAGGCTGTTTATCTAACTCCGCCGTGAAGGTTGTTCTTCTGACTTCGCCGTGAAGGCTGTTCTTCTAACTCTGCCGTGAAGGCTGTTCTTCTAACTCCACCGTGAAGGCTGTTCTTCTAACTCCACCGTGAAGGCTGTTCTTCTAACTCTGCCGTGAAGGCTGTTCTTCTAACTCCACCATGAAGGCTGTTCTTCTAACTCCACCGTGAAGGCTGTACTTCTAACTCCACCATGAAGGCTGTTCTTCTAACTCCACCGTGAAGGCTGTTCTTCTAACTCTGCCGTGAAGGCTGTTCTTCTAACTCCACCGTGAAGGCTGTTCTTCTAACTCCACCGTGAAGGCTGTTCTTCTAACTCTGCCGTGAAGGCTGTTCTTCTAACTCCACCGTGAAGGCTGTTCTTCTAACTCTGCCGTGAAGGCTGTTCTTCTAACTCCACCATGAAGGCTGCTCTTCTAACTCTGCCGTGAAGGCTGTTCTTATAACTCCACCGTGAAGGCTGTTCTTCTGACTCCGCTGTGAAGGCTGTTCTTCTGACTGTGCCGTGAAGGCTGTTCTTCTGACTGTGCCGTGAAGGCTGTTCTTCTGACTGTGCTGTGAAGGCTGTTCTTCTGACTGTGCCGTGAAGGCTGTTCTTCTGACTCCATTATTATGGGTCTCTGCAAACATTTCGCTTTCCAAAATCTGATACCTAACATGTTTGTTTTCTTTGGGTGTCAGCGGTAAAGTAAATCTGTGTGTGAAATTTGACCAAGAATAATGAAAACACACCATAGCAGGTCCCTCTGTACAGAGAGGAGGGGACATTGAAGGGGACAGGCTGGAGTACTGGGGTGATGTGAACTGAACACAGGTTGACTTGGAGGGCCACACCCTTCATACAAAGACACTTGGAAATTTGTAGATTATTGTAATAAATAAATCTCTGTTTTGTAATTATGCATTAAAATCGCATGCTGAGATTATAACTGAGTTATAACCCATAATTCTGTATCTTCAGGTTCCAATTCATACATTCGCATACACATTCACACAAGCACACTAGTTACAGAAACAAAAATAAACAGAATCACATGTTCCCATGTGCAGGCACACACACACACACACACACACAGTTACACTGAGAAAGAAATACTTTGAGTGTTTGGTGCGTAAAGGAAGAGTTGATTATGAGAATGATGTGTGTGTATTTGAAGGTATTTATGAACGTGTGCTTTTATGTGTGATTTTTTCCCACAACACCACACATTTTCCCTGTTCCTTAACGAACAGGCCAACATTCCAGCATTGGTGGCTGAATGGGCCGCTTTGTGGGGACAAATGCAAGTCAACACCTTTTAATTATCAAGGCCAGGGGGTAAGTTCAGGCTGGATAGCGAGAACCCATGGATGACCCAGCCCATGGAGGTATTTATAGCTTGACAGAGCCTGAAATTGGACTGGGAGAGAGTGGACCCGCAGTGGGCCGAGTTACAGTCTGGATTCAAAGCTGAGTGTACAACATATAAAATAACACACACACACACACACACACACACACACACATCCAAGGAGGATGTGTAATAATGGTATATATGTACCCGTGCGACTCAAGCCTGGCCTCTGTTTCGAAAAATACATGATCAGAGGACAGTGCTGTACGCATGTAGAGATGGGCAGAGGATGAGAGCCTGTGTGGGCTGGACACAATTCAAAGAAGCCAGAACTTTTGGAACCAGATCAAATTTGCCTCAAAGGACAAAAAGAACAGAGGGAACACAATTCACTGCTGGTCCCAGTTCCATTTAATTCCGGTTTTTGAAGGTGCAAGGGAATGGACTGCCTTGCACTGAGAACGTCCTGATGAGTGGCAGTTCTTCTGTTGCAAAACAGCTCTGTCTGGAAGCAACGCAGGGTGAACTTCAACAAATCCCTTGCACAAACAAATCCAAATCTTCTCCAGCACATAGCACAACATCACATCTCAGGAAGCCCTGCGGGCTGTGGGAACTGGTCTCTGTTTGTTTTTAAAGTGGCAGCATCTTAATCTCATCCACTTCCTGTGTCACGCCATGCCCCCTTCCTACAGGATTTGACATGGTTCGCTCCCTCTGTTTGTGTATGTCTGTGTATGTATGTGGAGAGAGGATTCATGTTTTATGCTTTCGTGTATGTCACCTTAGTGAGCAGTGGGCAGCCATGAGAGGTTCCCGGGGAGCAGTGTGTGGGGGTATGCTACCTTGATCAAGGGGACCTCAGTGGGATGTTGGCAGTTCAGGACTTCAACCTACAACCTTCTGATTGTGGCTCTGCTTCCTTACCCTCTAGGCCACCGCTGCCCCATTTTTACTCATCTTACTCATCTTGTCTGAGATCAGAGTCAAAACACAGCCACTGAGGACACATGTGACTGCATGTTTCTTGGTGGTGGTCCCAAGCCCTGGTAAATGGGCAGGGTTGAGTCAGGAAGTCAGTTGTGTGAACAACCAGGCTGGAAATGATGCTTTTTCACACATATTCATCATACTTACCCATACTTATATGAAAGTGAAGTGAAAGTGAAGTGATTGTCATTGTGAAACACTGCAGCACAGCACACAGTGACACAACGAAACGTGTCCTCTGCTTTTAATCATGACCATTTGTGAGCAGTGGGCAGCCATGACAGGCGCACAGGGAGCAGTGTGTGGGGACAGTTAGAGAGATCTAGAAGAATAGGACATGGAGGACGCTACAAGAAGTAGATAGAACACCTGGACTCTGTTTGTCTGTATAGGGTTATAGGCTCTGTTAAAACTACAGTTTGTTGAGAAACTGAGTGGGCTTGGCCTGAACACCACCCTCTGCACCTGGGACCTGGACTTCCTCACAAACAGGCCCCAGGCAGTATGAATGTGTGGTCACATCTCCTCCACAGGAGCACCACAGGGATGCATGCTTGGTCCCCTGCTCTTCACCCTGCTGACTCGCAACTGCTCAGCCACAAAAAACCACATAATCAAATTTGCGGATGATACGACTGTGCTGGGACTGATAAGCAGGGATTATAAATCAACATACAGAGAGGAGGTGGAATGGCTGTCTGCATGGTGCCACAACAACAATCTGTCTCTGCATGTCGATAAGACAAAAGGAGATCATTGTGGACAGAAAATCACATCCACTCTACAGAGGCACCACGACAGCATCCCTGTCTGGTACGGCACACAAAACACTTCGGACCGCAAGAGCCTACAGAGGATAGTGAAGACTGCTGAGAATATCATTGGAACACTACTGGACTGTACTGGGGGATGGTGATTGATGTGCTGATTGATGATGTTGAGGGACGGTGCTGGGGGACGGTGTTTAGAGCTGGTGCTAAAGGACAGGGTTGAGGGACTCCTGGGGGAAAATGTTAAGGGACAGTGCTCATGGACGTTGTTGTGGGATGGTGCTGGAGGATGGGGCTGGAGGACGGTATAGTGGAATGGTGCTGGGGGACAAAGTCGAGGGACGGTGCTGGAGGACGGTGCTGGGGGACAATGTTGAGGGACGGTGCTGGGGGACGATGTTAAGTGACGGTGCTGGGGGACAATTTTGTGGGACGGTGCTGGTGGACGATGTTGAGGGACAATGTTGTGGGACGGTGCCTGCGGACGGTGTTATGGGACGGTGCTGGTGGATGGTGCTGGTGGACGTTGCTGGTGGACGGTGTTGTGGGACAATGTTGTGGGATGGTGCCTGTGGACGGTGTTGTGGGACGGTGCTGGTGGATGGTGCTAGTGGACGTTGCTGGTGGACGGTGTTGTGGGACAATGTTGTGGGACAGTGCTGGTAGACGGTGTTGAGTGACGGTGCTGGGGGCCAATGTTGTAGGACGGTGCCTGTGAACAGTGCTGGTGGACGGTGTTGTGGGACAATGTTGTGGGGCGGTGCCTGTGGACGGTGCCAGTGGACGGTGTTGTGGGACGGTGCTGGTGAACGGTGTTGAGGGACAATGTTGTGGGACGATGCCTGTGGACGGTGTTGTGGGACAATATTGTGGGACGGTGCCTGTGAACGGTGCTGGTGGATGGTGTTGTGGGACAATGTTGTGGTTGCCGCCTGTGGACGGTGCCGGTTCACGGTGTTGTGGGACAGTGCTGGGAGACGGTGCTGAGGGACAATGCTGGGAGACGGTGCTGATGTGAAATGAGATCTCTGCTGGGGGACAAAGTCGAGGGATGGTGCTGGAGGACGGTGCTGGGGGACGATGTTGAGTGACGGTGCTGGGGGACAATTTTGTGGGACGGTGCTGGTGGACGATGTTGAGGGACAATGTTGTGGGACGGTGCCTGTGGATGGTGTTGTGGGACAATATTGTGGGACGGTGCCTGTGAACGGTGCTGGTAGACGGTGTTGTGGGACAATGTTGTGGGGCGGTGCCTGTGGACGGTGCCGGTGGACAGTGTTGTGGGACGGTGCCTGTGAACGGTGCTGGTGGACGGTGTTGTGGGACAATGTTGTGGTCGGCGCCTGTGGACGGTGCCGGTTCACGGTGTTGTGGGACAGTGCTGGGAGACGGTGCTGAGGGACAATGCTGGGAGACGGTGCTGATGTGAAATGAGATCTCTGCTGGGGGACAAAGTCGAGGGACGGTGCTGGAGGACGGTGCTGGGGGACAATGTTGAGGGACGGTGCTGGGGGACGATGTTGAGTGACGGTGCTGGGGGACAATTTTGTGGGACGGTGCTGGTGGACGATGTTGAGGGACAATGTTGTGGGACGGTGCCTGTGGATGGTGTTGTGGGACAATATTGTGGGACGGTGCCTGTGAACGGTGCTGGTGGACGGTGTTGTGGGACAATGTTGTGGGGCGGTGCCTGTGGACGGTGTTGTGGGACGGTGCTGGTGAACAGTGTTGAGGGACAATGTTGTGGGACGGTGCCTGTGGATGGTGTTTAGGGTGGTAGTAGCCTAGTGGGTAACACACTCGCCTATGAACCAGAAGATCCGGGTTCGAATCCCACTTACTACCATTGTGTCCCTGAGCAAGACACTTAACCCTAAATTGCTCCAGGGAGACTGTCCCTGTAGTACTGATTGTAAGTCGCTCTGGATAAGGGCGTCTGATAAATGCTGTAAATGTAAATGTAAATGTAAATGTGTTGTGGGACAATATTGTGGGACGGTGCCTGTGAACGGTGCTGGTGGACGGTGTTGTGGGACAATGTTGTGGTCGGCGCCTGTGGACGGTGCCGGTTCACGGTGTTGTGGGACAATGTTGTGGTCGGCGCCTGTGGACGGTGCCGGTGGACGGTGTTGTGGGACGGTGCTGGTGAACGGTGTTGAGGGACAATGTTGTGGGACGGTGCCTGTGGACGGTTTTGTGGGACAATATTGTGGGACGGTGCCTGTGAACGGTGCTGGTGGACGGTGTTGTGGGACAATGTTGTGGTCGGCGCCTGTGGACGGTGCCGGTTCACGGTGTTGTGGGACAATGTTGTGGTCGGCGCCTGTGGACGGTGCCGGTTCACGGTGTTGTGGGACAATGTTGTGGTCAGCGCCTGTGGACGGTGCCGGTGGACGGTGTTGTGGGACGGTGCTGGTGAACGGTGTTGAGGGACAATGTTGTGGGACGGTGCCTGTGGACGGTTTTGTGGGACAATATTGTGGGACGGTGCCTGTGAACGGTGCTGGTGGACGGTGTTGTGGGACAATGTTGTGGTCGGCGCCTGTGGACAGTGCCGGTTCACGGTGTTGTGGGACAATGTTGTGGTCGGCGCCTGTGGACGGTGCCGGTTCACGGTGTTGTGGGACAATGTTGTGGTCGGCGCCTGTGGACGGTGCCGGTGGACGGTGTTGTGGGACAATGTTGTGGTCGGCGCCTGTGGACGGTGCCGGTTCACGGTGTTGTGGGACAATGTTGTGGTCGGCGCCTGTGGACGGTGCCGGTTCACGGTGTTGTGGGACAATGTTGTGGTCGGTGCCTGTGGACGGTGCCGGTTCACGGTGTTGTGGGACAGTTCTGGGAGACGGTGCTGAGGGACAATGCTGGGAGACGGTGCTGATGTGAAATGAGATCTCTGGTCACCAGAGCCTGACAGCTCCAGCCGTCCATTAACGAGCCTGCCTGCTGGTGACCTTTGACCTCACGACTCCTGCTGTTTGACTAAATAGGAATAATAGAACGTCGGTTGGGATTTCTGTGAGGTTTACTGGACATCACTTCCTCCCCCACCCGTGCTTGGACATCTACAGACATCCACAGCGAGACAATTAATGGTCAAACTAAACACGGCCAGTAAGAGTCGAGCCCTGTAATCAGAAGGTTGCCGGTTCGAATCCCCGGCCGCCAAGGTGAGCAAAGCACCGTCCCCACACACTGGTCCCCGGACGCCTGTCATGGTGTCCACTGCTCACTCAGGGTGATGAGTTAAATGCAGAGGACACATTTCACTGTGTGCACCGTGTGATGTGCTGCTGTGTATCACAAGTGACAATCACTTCACTTTCACTTCACTTTATACTTTTGTTTATTAGGTGAGCAAAGCACCGTCCCCACAGACTGGTCCCCGGGCGCCTGTCATGGCTGCCCACTGCCCACCAACGGTGATGGGTTAAAAGCAGAGGACACGTTTCGTTGTGTCACCGTGTGCTGTGCCTCTGGTTGGTAAAGCTGCGGCCAGGGAAAGAATGCAACCTGTCCACCCAGCCCTGTCCAGGATTTTGGCTGGGAGCTCTGCAGGATTCTGGAGGCCAAATCCAAATCTCTGACACAACAAGCCAGGCAGGAGGACAACTCCCTCAGCCATGTTGGTTCAGCTGGGACATCTTTGTCCACCACTAATCAGGATCCTTGTTCCTGCCCTGCTACTGTTTTGTTTCGGCTGTCTTTTGGGCTTTTAGAGATGGTTCGGTTTGTTTGTTCTTCATCTCTTTGTTTCTGATTCAAAAGGAAAAATTCTCCTTCTTCCTGGTTTGGGAAGGTCTGAGGTGAAAAGGTCAACCTGAGGAGAGTAAGTTGTCTGCTTTCGTTTAATGTCAGAAGATCTACTGCTGCTGGTGTCTTTATACCACACGCCCCGGGACACCGGGGTGGACACGGTGTATCTACACAAGGTCCTCACCTGCGAAGATGCGCAGCTGCTTGTGTCGTGGGGGCGGGCCCAGTCCAGAGATACACTCGTCTTCATCATCACAGTCCCCGCTCCCCGCCATGTCCGCCGCGGCCTCCGGGCCCCGTCCATCTGGGTCCCTCTTCACGCCACTCCCGCCCGGCCGGGCCCGCCAGCGCTTCTCGGGGGCCGTCACCATCTGAAGCAGCTGAGGAAGAAGGGACATCAGTGAGAGACACGACTACACCTCCTGGTTAATGGACCATAATTCATGTTCGTACGGTACCGGCCAACGTTCATAAAATTGTGCCCCATTTGGTTCCGTGCTGATGGTCCACCGGAACGTTTCGTGGTTGGATCGTGGACGGTGAAGATCGAGTTCAGGTGCTCTGGACCCGTCACCAGACAGGTCTTCGGCGCACAATGGCTGCATTTGGGTTTAGGGAAAGGGCATGTATGGCAGCGGGAGAAACTGTATCCCAGACGCTTTCACAAGGTCCCATTCACACGGGGACACTGATGCATGCTTGTGGGAAGGGGGTGGGGCGGAAGAGCCGTGACTCACTGGCCAGCCGCCCCAGCAGAATGCAGAGGAAATGAAAAGGTCCAGACAGCGGGACATGCCATTTTAAAGCAGCACCACCTGCTAAAGATCCTGGACTGAACAGATGTCCTGAACATACCAGCAGAATGTGGAATGGAACTTTCATTTCATTTATTTAAATAAACACACACATTATGCACGTCAGAAGCTTCAGCGAATTCCAACCTGGAGAAGGCTGGCCTGTCCCACAAACAAGGACACGGTGACCATGGTGGAAACTGAGGTTTTAGAACATGTCCAGACAAAACCATCTGACTGTGTGAAGGTGGTGACTGTCGTACAATATACTGCGGTACAGCTAGATTATCTGTGCCACTCAGTAGAAGCAAGACCAGAAGGTCATAATGGTCCCATTGTCCCACTCGTTAACCCTCAACCAGCAGACACTCTTTCCTCTCAAGGCTCCTGATGTCTGAAAGTTGAGTCATGGCAACTGGACATCTTTCTTTAAGGTCGAGTTTTAACTCCAGTTGCCATGATTCAACTTTCACACAAATTCACCTGGATGACTGAGAAGCTCCTGATGGTACGTATCATGGTTGAAGATCGGTGGAGCGGTTTATACAGACATGGTTCCTGATGGTACGTATCATGGTTGAAGATCGGTGGAGCGGTTTATACAGACATGGTTCCTGATGGTACGTATCATGGTTGAAGATCGGTGGAGCGGTTTATACAGACATGGTTCCTGATGGTACGTATCATGGTTGAAGATCGGTGGAGCGGTTTATACAGACATGGTTCCTGATGGTACGTATCATGGTTGAAGATCGGTGGAGCGGTTTATACAGACATGGTTCCTGATGGTACGTATCATGGTTGAAGATCGGTGGAGCGGTTTATACAGACATGGTTCCTGATGGTACGTATCATGGTTGAAGATCGGTGGAGCGGTTTATACAGACATGGTTCCTGATGGTACGTATCATGGTTGAAGATCGGTGGAGCGGTTTATACAGACATGGTTCCTGATGGTACGTATCATGGTTGAAGATCGGTGGAGCGGTTTATACAGACATGGTTCCTGATGGTACGTATCATGGTTGAAGATCGGTGGAGCGGTTTATACAGACATGGTTCCTGATGGTACGTATCATGGTTGAAGATCGGTGGAGCGGTTTATACAGACATGGTTCCTGATTGTACGTATCATGGTTGAAGATCGGTGGAGCGGTTTATACAGACATGGTTCCTGATGGTACGTATCATGGTTGAAGATCGGTGGAGCGGTTTATACAGACATGGTTCCTGATGGTACGTATCATGGTTGAAGATCGGTGGAGCGGTTTATACAGACATGGTTCCTGATGGTACGTATCATGGTTGAAGATCGGTGGAGCGGTTTATACAGACATGGTTCCTGATGGTACGTATCATGGTTGAAGATCGGTGGAGCGGTTTATACAGACATGGTTCCTGATGGTACGTATCATGGTTGAAGATCGGTGGAGCGGTTATACAGACATGGTTCCTGATGGTACGTATCATGGTTGAAGATCGGTGGAGCGGTTTATACAGACATGGTTCCTGATGGTACGTATCATGGTTGAAGATCGGTGGAGCGGTTTATACAGACATGGTTCCTGATGGTACGTATCATGGTTGAAGATCGGTGGAGCGGTTTATACAGACATGGTTCCTGATGGTACGTATCATGGTTGAAGATCGGTGGAGCGGTTTATACAGACATGGTTCCTGATTGTACGTATCATGGTTGAAGATCGGTGGAGCGGTTTATACAGACATGGTTCCTGATGGTACGTATCATGGTTGAAGATCGGTGGAGCGGTTTATACAGACATGGTTCCTGATGGTACGTATCATGGTTGAAGATCGGTGGAGCGGTTTACAGCCACGTATTGGGCGGGCGTGTTTGTATGGAGGGCAATGAGTGCCAAAAATCATTATATAAACCATTGTATTAATAAAATGTCTCATGATTGTGTCATCTTCTCACTTTCCTTTATCATCCTACCTTGCCATCAGAACCTTGTTTTATTAGCTTTTAACTGATTATTTTATTATTATAAATCAAATTGTCTTAACTTGACATCTTTCCCAGCTCTGTCCCTCTGCTTAGTGTCCAACCTCTCATACAGCTGAGCTCCAGCCTTCACCATCTCTCTCTTTGTCCTCACTGTCCTCCCTCTCTCAGGCCAGTGATACTGAAGAACCAACACCAAGCAATCGCTCCATCAGACCTTCACCTCTGGCCTCCACGCTTCCACAATAACACAAAACGTCACAGTCCTGCACAGTCCACAATGTGGAGTGACAGAGACAGAACAAGCACGGCTCGTCCTCAGCATCGGGGACAGGAGCAGAGATCAGACACTGTAACACACACACACACACACACAATACACACACACTCACACCATATCCACACACATACACCATACACCACACACACACAATACACACACCCTTACACCATACACCACACACACACATACACACACCACACACATACACACGCTTACACCATACACCACACACACCACACACCTTACACCACACACTATACACACAAACACACCCTTACACAATACAACACACACACCATACACACTCACACCATACACACACACAATACACACAATCACACCATATCCACACCCTTACACCATACACCACACACACACACAATACACACACCCTTACACACACCATTACACCATACACCACACACTATACACACAAACACACCCTTACACAATACAACACACACACCATACACACTCACACCATACACACACTCACACCATATCCACACCCTTACACCATACACCACACACACACAATACACACACCCTTACACACACCATTACACCATACACCACACACACACACAATACACACACATACACACACCACACACATACACACACACGCTTACACACCCTTACACCATACACCACACACTATACACACAAACACACCCTTACACAATACAACACACACACCATACACACTCACACCATACACCACACACACACACATACACACACATACACATACACACAATACATACATTACATGAAACTTATTCTGTAAAACATTTTATAAATATTCAAATAGAAGATGTTAGAGGAAAATTAGAGGAAAAACATTTATTATTTAATCTGTAAGTCGGAGCTGTGCAGACGTCCTCTGTGCCTCCTATAGATCCTTCTAGGAACAAATGATTAGAACAAGAGAGGAGATGTTGGCTCCTTTTATCATTTTGTTTTAACAGCAGATTCCTGCATTCTTGATTTTCTCAGTGGAATGTGGAAAAGTTTATTAAAGTCAGCCCCCTGCTGCTGAAGAACTTCTCGAGGGTTCTGTTTCATCGGTCCTTTGTAACCGTCTGATTTGTAAAACAAGCCGAACGGAGGTTCTCTTGATTCGTTCTGATTGGTTCTGGCTGTCCACTCTTGCCATAGACAAATCACACGCCCCAGGACTTGTGATAAACAGGACGAGACCGTGTCTGACGGTGCTGGACAGAGAAGGAGATTACAGCACGTATTCAAATATGGAATGAAGACAACTATCTACAACACAAACACACACACACACACACAAGAAAAGTCTCCATTCCAGTCTCCCGAGTCCACACTCTGTTTTGCTTTTCCCTTCGACTGTGGACGAGTTGAATTAAATAGTGCAGGAGCAGCTATCTTGTTCCAAAGTCAAAGCTACCCATAATTCAAAGCAGCCAAAGGTCTGATCCACATGAACTACAGTGTGAGCAGGAACAAGGCTGAAAGCCCAAGTGAAACCAAAAGTCCATAATAAAACTGAAAATTTTTACTTAATTTGTCTTATTTCAAGATAACTTTATGTGGAAAAAACATTAAAACAAACATAACCTTGTTCATGTGTTAAAACAGGTCAATTCTTCATAATATTAAACTAGGATTAGCCTTACTATACAATCATGGCAAATTGAACAGAAAACTACAATTAAATTGCTAATCACATGTATTTATGTGGAAATAAAATATAGAAGATGTTTAATCTGTCACCATTTCATTGCTTATTCCCGAGACAAAAAGCATCAAAAATCTGAATTATTGTCTGATGAGACAATCATTGAAAAAAAATCATTTAAATTCACTGATGTGTTATATGTTCTAATCTAAAATATCATGAACATAACATTTTCAGTCAGACGTAATAAAACACAGCTACATTCGTAATGTCAACTGACCACTTAAAGGAGTTTTATTTGCATTATATGTTTTTTTATATATTTTTTGAGGAGAGTTTTTAAAGCTTTTATAATACTTTGAAAGTAGAGATATATTTTAGAACTGGCACTAAGCACATGCTACTTGTAAAAAGGATTTGCATACATTTATGAAAGAAGCGCTGTGCAGTTATCTGTATTTTGAAGAAGCGAAACCCACTTTTTTGGCATCTTTTATGACAAGCACCCGTAAATACAACATATGAGGAAACCCACGTTGAAGATCATGCTTCTTTCTTGTTTTATCTTTTAACTTCAGGTAAATCTTTAGAACTACTGCAAAAGCACCAGTTCCAAAACCGTGCTTGTCATGCCGCATCGGGTGCAAATAGAGATTTTTAATAATGCAACAGGGGCATGTAGCAGCTGTCCAACATTTAAAGCTTCCACTCTGACACTGTGGTCCTCATCATGAATTCATCATCTCAGTAAGTTACCACGGGGACGGTGAAGCGAGTCAGTCATCTCGCACTGCGGATGCAATGACCAATATACTGCAGTAGCCCGGTGTGAAGGACTGCACTGCATAGAGACAGAGAAAAAACACACACACACACACACACACACACACATTCTCTCTCTCTGTGTCATAAACACACAGTGCTATTCACTGTCTCTCTCTCACACACACACAGACCGTGTTGCTCCCACTACTCTGCATACCTGGGGAGGTGGAGGGAGAAAATTAGGCACTTTTTCTGGGTGAGTCATGGAAAGTTCCAGAATGGCTCACTGCTTACCAGAGCTGGCTGGACAACAGAGCTTCCCCCCGTGGCCCCGCCCCTCTGCATTCCACCAAAAGTGTGCACGCTACCTTCGGTCTGCATTAATCAACTTGAAAGTGCGTGAAAGAGGGTTGCTTCTCCTCCCTCCGCATGGCCACCAGCCTGACCTCCGGCTCACAGCGCAATCACGCTTTCATTTCCACATTCTTCCCCTGCACTGGAATGAAGCTTTTTGCTGGAATATAAGCATTCATGAGAACGAAGATTTCTGCAGGGGGTGGAGGCCTTCTGTGACTGGTCATCCCCAGCAGATGCGAAGAAGAGGAACATAAAGGAGTGAGACGCGTCTTGTGAGTGTTTGAATATAAATACCAGCATGTTCATGCTAAATAGAGCTGATTTGTTCTGAGGCTGGAGAAAGGACTGGCAGCAAAATCAGATTAGGGTCAGAGGACAAGTAGGTTCTGTCTGCCTTCATGCTGCTGGCGTTCCCACACTGTTCCCATGTGATGCGCTGCAGCCTGTCTTGGTGACTCCTGGGTTGTTCCTGAACATCCCTACCAACTTCCTCTCAGATGAGAGGGTCAAGAACAGTAACAATACATTAACATTAAACTGGTGACAACTCATTCCATGCCATAGATCAGTCTGTTCCATGATGTTGAAAAGCCAGAGGTTAGCTACAGGTTTTCTATGGTTGTTACCATATTATTTCACAAAATGAATCATTTCTCTGTGTTGTTCTGTCCCTACTTCCTTTATGCATGATTAAAACAGAATGAGGATATGTAAATGATATGTAAAATATATTTAACCTTCAATGTGGATCACGCCTGCAGCTTTCAACGTTTGATTGTGCATTGCAGAGGTTAATACATTTACATTTACAGCATTTATCAGACGCCCTTATCCAGAGCAACTTACAATCAATAGTTACAGGGGCAGTCCCCCCTTGGAGCAACTTAGGGTTAAGTGTCTTGCTCAGGGACACAATGGTAGTAAGTGGGATTTGAACCCGGGTCTTCTGGTTCATAGACGAGTGTGTTACCCACTAGGCTACTACCACCCTATACAAGATATTGGCAGATTTAAGCAATGCAATTGCAATTAAGAGATAAACTTGAGACCCTGCTGATTTTGTAAGTTTGCCCACTTACAAAGAAATGATCAGAGTCACAGCAGGGAAGGATGCGATCGCACAACTCCACAGAACAAACAGGGCTTTAATCACAAAACAAGACATGAAGAGTGGACATACCGGCGATGACATCAATACATTTATATCATACATACAGGTGGGAACAATCACGGTCCTCAGGAACACAAGACAAGGAACACACAGAAAACCTGGCCTGGAGTGCCAGGATCCCTTCAGGTTACGACAGGTTGGTTTATTTGATGAGTAATTACTTTCCCCACCGTATCAGGTCCTGAAACACTGAAGGTGAGCATGTGACTTGATTTCATGGGGCAGTACACTGTGCATTTTCTTTACGAAATGACACATTTATCCATAAAACTTAAGCTCCACATTGTACTAATGTTTCAATGCACTGTTCAACTGTTGTTGTCTCCATTTGGTTTCTCCTGTTAGGGGTCGCCACAGCAGATCAATCAGCCTGGTTCTCTTTGCTTTGTCCACTGTTCTGGCTGTGGGGTGAGGAACAGTAGAGCTGGGCCAACTCCAACCAGAGTGAAGTAGAGGGAGGAAAGATGGAGCAGCAGGGGGTACAAAGCCTCATTAGCAGCCAAATAATTGGTAGGAAAAGGCCTGTGACATACGGCCAGTGACCTCCAGGCAGAGGGTGGGGAACGGAGGGGAGATGAAGACATGAACCCCAATGGAGATGGATGAAGAGGAGACAAACAAACACACTACAACTGTGTGTGTAAAGTTATTCTTTCTACAGTAAAGATTGAAGCAGTGAATACATTTATTAATATGAATTCTTCTGAGGATTATTAATGATTGACCAGACACGCTCCAGTAGTAGGTGGGACTCCTGTGGGTCATGGCCGGCTACCAGGATATTAGTAACTCATCTCTCTGTATGTGTGTGTGCATGTGTGCGTGTGTGTGTGATTCTTGGCATGAAGTTCTGACTGCTGACCCATGAACAGTGGTTGAACAGTATTGTACCACCACGCTCTGTCTGTCGAAAACATGCCACATTTTAACAGCAATAATCAGTCTGGCCCTTCTGTACAACATTAACTGAAAATATAAAAAACATACATAGTTTTTATAATCCGTCTGATGCTACTTTCTAATCCTGCTCCTTTATTGTTAAGTGAACTCGAATCACCATTTCATAAGTACACAGCTAAACATCAAAGTACCAAAATAAAATAGTGGTGTCACATTTTAGATACATTTTGTTATTCATTTTGCTGACATTTATGGCTTTTACCAGACACCCCTATCCAGAGCAACTTACAGTCAGTAGTGACAGGGACAGTCCCCCTGGAGACACTCAGAGTTAAGTGTCTTGCTCAGGGACACGATGTTAGTAAGTGGGACTTCTGGTTCAGAGACAAGTGTAGCTAGGCTACTTCTACTCAGAATGATATCTGTTTCATTACACTCACTGACATATCATGAATTACTAATGTATTACTAATTACTATAGTGGTGTAAGTATAAATAAGAAGTGAACAGAATGGAGCAGGCAGGCCACCTTGCCTGTTCCATCAAAAAACGACAGAATCAAATAAACTCCCAATCTCCTTGCCTTGCACTCAAAAAACGACAGAATCAAACTCCCAACCACTTCGCCTTCCAAGGGTTAGAAGAAAAAGCAGCTTTTTCAAACGCTACACTACAGACAGCCAGGTATTGCACAACAACAGTTGCTGAACTTGCCTCAACACGACTTTTCTGTATCCATGTATCTATAATTAGGGGTTTACTTGGGGGTATAGTGGACACATGCAAATAATATTTGAGTTGAGTTTATTAACATCATACTTACTGATTCTTTTTCATGTGCACAGTGTTCACTGAAGATAAAGAGCATATGTGTGCAAATATGCACTTTTTTTTAGAAGTTACATTTCAGCTCGGTCCCATTTCCGCACCACACCAGCCTTCCATAACTGACTGGGCAGTTATTTTCAATCTTATGCATTTGTGTCCACTACTTCAGTGTGTTAAAATGAATAGACAATAAAATTCAAATTCAGTTCGGAGTTATATTGTTTTGGTTGAACTGTTAATTTAATGTATCTTGTATTTCATCTGTTTTCACATTTTCAGTGAGCTACAGAATATCCCAATATGTAAAGTATCACAATATATATATCATGATATAATCATATCGTGACCCATGTATCCTATCGTGAGGTCCTCACCAAGACACATAGGCCACAGTTCCCTTGGTGCTGCAGATGGACAGTAAGGCCATGTCGGGGGGCTTGTGTTGAGTATCGGCCGGTAGAAGAGGTGTGCACATTTGATCCATTTGTAGCGAGAAGCAGTGAGTCAGCTGCTCGGCTTGAATGGAGTGCTGAGCAAGAACGAAACCACGCTCTCGTGATGGGAGAGAGAGCGAGCTGGCCAGACACCCTAATTCGGGCCAAGACATAAACCGACAGGCAACCAAATTGTTGAGAGTGAGCAGGGAAGCCAAAGTAGGGTAGAAGCCTCATGTAACGTTCCTCCTGGTTCACTACTGTTCGGAAATAAGGTCAGGAATACCACCAGCACATCAACACCGTTTGCCAAGTGCTCTTTGTACATAAGTACATCATCTTTACTCAAAACCCCAGTGTGCGAAACAGTCCTAGAAAAACAAAGGTCCAGATAAACTGGTTAAAAACAACAACCAAAAAAGCAAAAAGAGGTGCAGTCCTACGGCGATAGCAAGTGTTGAGGCACCCACCATGTTGAAGAAACCCTCAAAGGAACACCCGCTCTGTGAACACCAGTGGGTGTCCTTATTGCCTGTGGAAAACCTTCGCAGATTGAAATCAAGATTCACCTCCTCCTCTAAAAAAAAAAAAAAAAAAAAAAAAAAAAAAAAAAAATATATATATATATATATATATATATATATATATTTTAGAGGTGGGCATAGATTAATTTTCTTAATCTAGATTAATCTCACTGTAATCTTGGAATTAATTTAGTTTAATCTAGATTAAAATGGCTCATTTGAATTCTGCCGAAGGCATTCAGAATATGTGTGCTTCCCAAATAATGACTAAAAGTAGGTCTTTGAGAACGGGTTTCTCAAGCCAGGTGGCGCATTAGACCATCTCCTGTTTCCAAAATGCATCACAAACTGCTTGAGAAAACTGTTCTACTATGATAATTGGTGATGAAAATAAATTATGTTCAATAAGATGTACTTGTGTTTACCAACTGTTTATTCAGTTAAATAGCTGCATCTATGTTACCACGTCACGTTTGATGTGGTAATTTCACAGTTCGAAGACTCGTTCTCGCCCCCTACAGTGCAATTCGGCTAGTTATACATCCGCGCTAAAATATCAAGGTGAAAGTCATCATAGTGTAGCGGTTCTTCTTCTGCTTTGTGTAACTTTTTGATTTCGTTTCTTGAACCACAAATGATGAGCTGACACCCAAGAGATTTTCTGTGCAAAGTGTATTCTGTCCAAAAAGCAAGGTCGCGTCAGAACATCGCGTCTTTCTGCACCTCTCTCTACAATATACAGTATTAAAAGAACATAAAAAATATTCACAAAATAACACACATATTCCTAATATGTACATAAATTAAAATGAAGGAAATAACTTTTTGCACACAAACCCCACGCACCTCTCACAGCTCACGCCATGTGTCCAAGAGACCTGAACCGGGTCTCAAAAACAAAATAAAAGTCTTTAGGAAATAAGAAACTAAAAGACACAAGAAAGAAGAAATATACTTATAAATCTAGTATAACCATTTAACTCCGGCACAATAGCTTGCGTAGTATAGACCCAGCTCCCAACTCAACTTTGTGAATAGATTAACGGCGATATTTTTTTTATCGCCCGATAAGAGTCTCACGTTAACGCAGCACGTTAACACTGGTAACGGCCCACCACTAATATATATACTAATATATATATGCAACTGGATTCACCAGTCTTCTTTCACCAAAGATTCTTTCTCCACATTCACCTCCACCATCCATAACAGAAAGTCTGAGCCCAAAAGTGTGAACCCAGCAGAATTTTCTGTGCTGTGTGACAGTAAGTCAGCAACTTAACATCATCAAACACCTGTTGCAGGACACATGCAACTGCTAACTGCTGAGCAGACAGTAAAGTAGAAGCATCATCCAAACTCTACCACCTGTGCCATGGAAGCTCCTCTATTATCTGTTACACCACTGACTTTAGTTCCCTCGGGGTCCAAACCAGGGAATGCAACATGTTAGGGTCTTGTGCTGAAATACAAGTTTCAGGTAAAGAGAGTCAAAGATGAGGCCGGCAAATCTTCATTTAAGCAAAGCTTATTAAGAGGAATAAAGTTGTTCTTATAAGATGTTACAATGTTGTTACTGTCCTACCTACTGTGTGGGTCTGATGGCTGGAGCAGCACATCTAGTGGCACCTTACAAGAAAACCTTCATTTAATGAAAAACAAGGCAGAGAGCATAAAGAGGTTGCAGCCTCACCAGGTGAGGAACGCTGGCCTGGCTCCCTAGCAACCACCACCATGTTTACACCAATGCCCACCATGCATACCCATTTCCAGCTGGGATCCAGATGGGTCACGGTCTCTGACTTTCTGGACTCCGGGGCAGAGGGAAATTTTATCGATCACAATTTTTCTGCACGGTTGGGTTTGAGGACATTACCTCAGGCAATTTCAGTGACCTCTGTGGATAGACAGAACCTTACCTCCGCCAAACTTCCAACTCATCGCTCTTACAACATGACCACTGACCTCCTGCCAGGCACAGTGCCCCACTGTGGTTGCTCGATATAGTGAAAGTGATTGTTTTATCATTGTGATACACAGCACAGCACACAGTGCACAAAACTAAACTTGACCTCTGCATCACCACGCCATGCAGTGTTGGGGATTCAACAATGACCTCTGGGATATGCTGGGCCAGTCATGTTCTCATATAGTCCCTGTTGGAAGTATAGTTGTTTTTGGCAGCCTGTTTTAATTTTAGTTTAAGTCTTTGCGTTGAGCTGTAATTTTATTTTTTATTAGTTTTAGTCACGTCCAGACTCATTTTAGTCTAGTCAACTTTCAGTTGACGAAAAGTCTGAAGTTTTGAAGCCCGTTAAGAGTGACATTACCAAGAGCAACAACTATTTATTTATGTATAGTCCAAAATCACATACAGTATGTCTCAATGGGTCAACTCTTCCCTCTCTAGATAGAAGGAAAAACTCCCTGGAAAACTCATGGGCAGAAAATGTCTCATAGAGAGACAGCTGGAAGCAGTGACATTGAGGCCCTTACCGCTGCAAAGGTTTCTTAGGTTCGCCAACTTTTATCAGCAATTTATCCGGCACTACAGTACAGTTACAGCACCCCCGACTGTCCTTATGAAGCCTACCACCAATCCCTTTCATCTTACCTCTGAAGCCATTCAGGCCTTCAAAATCCAGTCCTATACATTCAGCAAGGCCGATGGGCTTTATGTTTTCACCATCTCCTACCAGCCCGGAAGCCGATGTGCTCTCCCTTCAGGATGCACTCATTACTGAGTAAACTCTTAGGGCCTCTAAGGGGGGGTATATCCAAATCTGGGGTCCCCTGAAAAAAATTCTCTCTCTGTATTCATTTCCACCAGCCATAACACTGTGGGGACTCCTTGAAGTTATGAATGCAAAAATTCTATGTTTTGAACTAGAGCAGTTTTACAAGCGGTTTTTATGTTAATTCTGTATCTTTCAGGGAAAAAAAAAGAGGTGAAACTTGCGTTAAAGTTATTGTAAAAAGCTGTAAAGCAGATTTCAGTCTCCATTGCGGTTGAGCTATTTCTGTCTCCAGTCAGAGCAGCTGTGACGG
This sequence comes from Denticeps clupeoides, assembly GCF_900700375.1. Classification (NCBI taxonomy): domain Eukaryota; kingdom Metazoa; phylum Chordata; class Actinopteri; order Clupeiformes; family Denticipitidae; genus Denticeps; species Denticeps clupeoides. Next base: position 18,977,724 of record NC_041724.1, on the reverse strand, counting down.
GACTCTGGAAGCACTCTGGAGTCATGAAAAAGCATATGGAGGGAAAAGGAGTTGCATTATGGGGGTGCTGGATGACTGTTTTGTTTATAAAATGAGCTTTTAGTGTGTGTGTGTGTGTGTGTGTGTGTGTGTGAGCAAGAAAGGGCAGGAGAGAAAGAAGGTACTGTGAGTTTGTAGGAATGTGAGACTGAATGCATATGTTTAAGAGGGAGAAAACCTACGCTACCCATGATTAGTGTAGATTCAACTTATTTTTTATTACTTTTAAATGTAGAACATGCAAAATAATGGCCATGTGTGTTTAGCTCAGAGGAAGTTACTTGGTATATGAGAATGTGTGTCTTTTAGGCCAGATCTCCACTCTGCTCCTACCTGCACCACCCCAGTGGAGCTCATTAGATCGAGTGTGTGTGTGTGTGTGTGTGTGTGTGTGTGTGTGTGTGGCAGGGGTGCAGGACTGGAGACTGTCACACACAGCTCTACCCAGACAGAAAACGAAAATAAAGAAAAGAAGTGGAGAGAAGCAAGTGAGAACATTTGGACTGTGGGGGTGGGACAGAGACATGAGGTCATAACATCTAATAACTCCAGGATCTTGTGTTATGTAGCCTAATATTTACTGACATGTATGCTGATTTGAATATATATCTTCAAAAATTAAATATAAGATGTTAGAAAAATTGAACCACTGACCACATCACATTTCCATTCAGTGTAACAGTGCTTACATTTACATTTACAGCATTTATCAGACGCCCTTATCCACAGCGACTTTCAATCAGTAGTTACAGGGACAGTCCCCCCCTGGAGACACTCAGGGTTAAGTGTCTTGCTCAGGGACACAATGGTTGTAAGTGGGATTTGAACCTGGGTATTCAGGTTCATAGGCGAGTATGTTACCCACTAGGCTACTACCACCTACTACCACCAGTGCTTCAGATGAACACATGGTTTCCCAATAAAAAAAAGGGTTTTGTATGGAACTATTAAAGATTTGACTGTTGCAGTACTACCTCATCTCATGATTTGAGAAGCCAGAACCTCACTGTTGCCTCCTGAGGTACATAGTGGCATTACAGGAAAGACTGGCTGTTGCTAGCAGGTTAAAGGAGCCAGCTGTCGCATGGTAGCCATTGTTCTGTTTCCTCTAATTTCACACTGTGCTTGTCAGAGCCTTTAATCATTTCAATGTTGCTTTTTCCATGGTTGAAAATTACACCGATCTTTGAATATGAGCTGTTCACTGTGCTGTGCACTGTACTGCACTGCATTATTGCAGTAATGCGTAATCGCCTTAGTTCCTCGAGTGTTTTGGATACTGTTTTCTGTAGCCCACACACTGCTTACTTCTGCACTGGAACCCCACAAATGCCAGGAAATCTGTGAATATCATTAAACTGTTTCTATGTCTCCTGCTCATTCACGAACACACGGAAAAACCATAAACAGTGAAGGTTGTACATCTTCTGGTACAAGACAGGACATACCAATGTTTGCCATGAGGAAGTGCTCACATACAAAAATACATCTGGTAACATTTTACTGGTTTTGGTGTGAGTGCGGGGTTAAATATTATACAGACTCTGGCAAAGACCATGAACTGGCAAATAAACGTCCAGCCATAAACAGAGCATAACATCCTGAGCTGGAGATAAGGCTAAACATGCACTATTCATCATTCTTACATAGCTGGAATAACGTCAGCACTAAGTCATCTTTTCTTCACTGCTCTGAAGCTTGGCTGTAGGGCCCATTACCTCAGCTCCTCCGGTGTGAGAAAGAGGAATTCTGTTCATTCATTCGCTGCTCTCCCTCTGTCTTCAGACACACTTTCACACACTCTCTCTCTCTCACTCACACACACTCTCAGGAGAAGCAGTCTGAACAGATGAGAGATATTATCTGTAATCACTGGTACCAAATATGATATTCAGAAATGTTATGTATATTTTTCATGGGAAGAATACAATGTGCACAGAAAAGAGCAATTATCTCCACTAATAGCAGAAAAAGCTTGAAAGTTGAAAAGGATGCTGGAGAATGTCCAGCAAGTAATGAAGTTCATTGATATCAGATCTGTAACATGATCAGTTATACAAGGGACATCTTAGAGAGGCAGAGTCTCTCCAGTCTGTGAAAGTGCGTAAAAATAAAAAAATATGTTCCTCAATATCAAATGACAAAGGCTTTACAAATCATCTACAGAACATAACATCGTCAGACGATTCAGAGATATCTTTGTGTGTAAAGAAAAGCTGAAATTTCATGTGTTTTAGGCTTTTTTTCTGTAAAACTATGTTTGACCTTGAAAAACACACTTTTGCTTTTTGCTGAAACTACACTTTCCCACCAAAATTTTACATGTCTAACACTGTGAAACACTTAAGAGCATCATTTCTAACAGTATCCCTAAAGAAAGTGTGACATTTCATGTGTTTTCAGCTTTGTTTCTGTAAAAATATGTTCACTCATCAGCATGACAGTGACAATGACATTACTAGATGGGACTTGTTTTTACATTTACAGCATTTACCAGACGCCATTATCCAGAGCACCTTACAATCAGTAGTTACAGGGACAGTCCCCCCCTGGAGACACTCAGAGTTAAGTGTCTTGCTCAGGGACACAATGGTATTAAGTGAGGTTTGAACCCGGTACTTCTGGTTCATAGGCGATTGTGTTACCTGCCAGGCTACTACCACCCTGCCCGGAATAGGGACCAGGAATCCTTTCAGAAACTACTGTCAGTAAACACAATGAGTGCCGGTGTCCTCCAGATGTGGTTAGGAGTCTGGAGGAGTGAGCTGAGGCTCGAGACACTGATAGTTGGGACCCCACCACAACACCAATCCAGGGGACCATAAGAGATGGGCCTCGTGGACGGCCAGCCATGGGGAGCCCAGATGGATGGGTGAAGTGACGGCGACTGGGTGGTCGACCTGTTCTAGGGCGATGCAATGGTGGATGACAAATGCGCTGTCTATGAAATGACTGGTTGCCCCAGATTCTACAAACACGATGGTTTTTTGCTCTGGGTCCCCCATTCCAGGACGGCAGGTGAGGCAGGATGGGTCGCATAGGGCAGACAGCCCGGTGGTGGGAAGGTGAAGAGCAGTAGGTGCACAGGCCGAGTTGCGTGGCTTTCCCCAGGTTCTCAGGGCAAGGAGCGGGAGGCCGAGGTGGTGAGAGTGGAGGCCAGTGGAGGCCAGGGTGGTCAATGGGTGGAGGTGCCGGCTCCGGTGGTAAAGCTTCAGTAAAAGGTCAGTAAAGCTTCGCCGTTCCCCTCCGTTCCGCTCCAATGATGGGTTAATTACGGGTTGTGACAGCCATTCTGTCACAACTCGAGGGTGAGACGAGAAAAATGAGCAAATGATTAATTAAATCATTGATTAAATGCATGACGCGTCACCCACTTCCACGTTAACCAGGTCACATGACATTACACAGAAAGCACGGTTGTCACTAGTTATTTCTGTGTAGTCACGTGCGATTCAGGAAGTGTTGGCAAATACCGATAAAAAATGATTGAACATCCCAACTCTCACAGAACTCTGGGCTCCCCAAGTCTGCAAGGAGACAGCAGCCAATCAGAATAAAGCTCTGCTGATTTGGTGGCTCTGATGTTGGGAGATGTTTTGCGCCCCATAATTACGCCATTCTGTTCTATTGTCTGTCTACTGATAAGCAGCTGAATGAACCCGCATCTTTTGTCAGTTCTGAGACACTCATCTCACACACACACACACACACACACACACACACAGTAGAGTGACGAACGGATGTTGACCATGTTTATAGGGGTAATGGGATGACAACATGTCAAATACGCACATCAGCATGACACTCAAGCCATACCAACATTGTACTAACATGCACACACAGTTCCATACACACACTCTGCACATGTGGGGTGACTGTGCACCATAACTGTGCAAACACACATACACACACACAGGATTATGTCTCAGGCAGGTTCACCATGATTGGTGACATTTCTCCTTTTCAAGGTATGTATGGGAGCATGTGTGTGTGTGTGTGTGTGTGTGTGTGTGTGTGCCTGATAAGGAATGAAAGAATAAACGAAGTTCAAAGTTCAAATTTATTTTTAAAGCACTTTAAAACAACGCAGTTGACCAAAGTGCTGAACACAGACAAAAGAAACGAGAGAGACAGCGAATAAAACAATAAAATAATAATAACCACAATAAAACAGTCAAATTAAATTTAAAAGCAGGACGGGATTTGGCCGGCCTGATGTTCAAGGGCATTGCGTTCGAAAATCTTGGAGCAGCGTCTGAAAAAGCCCGGCCACCCCTAACTTTCCACCTTGCCTTACGGACGACTAACAATGAATGTTCTGCTGACCCGAGAGCACGTGGAGGAGCGTACGACTGAAGCAGATCGGACAGATACTGTGGGGCAAGGCCATGAAGACATTTACAAGCAAACAAAAGAGGTTTAAAATTAATCCTACCACGAATTTCCTATCACCACACAGAGCTCACCTGGTTGATGTGTTTCAGTTTGTCGATGATCTGGCTGATGACGGGCTCTGGAGATTTGTGGTTTTTCCTTGGGCCTGGACCAGGAAACCTGGAACAAAACAGACGATGAGCTGCTCACACATACATCATTACAAATAACTCAGATGGTTTAAAATTTTACATTCACTTCTATTCAGTGGTGGGAGTGTTCAATTTATATAGTTATTAATTCAATATAAATGTTGATTTACACACAGCCAGTCATCAGTTTGTAATTTAAAACACCTGGACCAGTTCTGAACATTAATAATGCAATTCAAACAACGAACTCCATCGCCATCTAGAGGCAACACTTCTCATTCATTTAGAACTAAACCGGAACGACAGACTGATGGACACTGAACAAGTCTGGTGGGTGAGAAGGAAATGGGTTTCAGGTTTGACGCTGATAGGATACAAATGAATAGTGCACCATATTACCTTATTTGTTTATGCAAATTTGAACAGATGAATTATGATTTTTCTATAGAGAACCACTTACAATTGCTGAGTGAGTGTTTAGGCATGCAGCCAGTGTGTGTCTTTCACATTTATCTACGTATGTGGAAATGCTTTTTTGTATGTGTGTCCTCTGGGCTGCTTTTACAGCTCATTAGCCTCTATTAAAAGCTAATTAGTGCCACTCTGAGCCACGTGGAAGAGAGAACCTTCCATCAGGGGCCGCATGGTGGTGCCACAGTTAGCGAAGTTTGGACCTTTCTCTGGCATGGGTTTCCTCTGGCTTCTCCAGCTCACTAGGCAACTCTAAATTGTCCCCAACCTACCTTCCTTGTGGAAAGGGAGTGAGACTGAGCCACAACTATGACTGGGTGTGGTTTTTTGAGCATTTATATTATATTATACTATACATTTGTGATAGGCCAGGTATTAAGCAGGTCTCGACCATCTTGTCATCTTGGCTGGTATACAAACAGATGGATGCACAGTACGAATGTGGTTTATTTAAATGGTTGACAGAGACACCGTTATGAACCATTTTCTCACCTATCCTTCTTTGTTCTCACACAACACACATCAAGTGAGCAGCGACATCATTCAGTACATTTACAGGAGGAAAAAAAATCCACTATTCTTAAAAGTTGTGGTATTGAAAGTGAAGTGATTTTCATTGTTAAACACTGCAGCACGGCATACAGTGACACAGTGAAATGTGTCCTCTGCTTTTAAGCATCAATCTAAGTGAGCAGTGGGCAGCCATGACAGGTGCCCGGGGAGCAGTGTGTGGGGACAGGACCTTCATCAATGGCACCTCAGGATTCAAACTGGCAACCTTCTGATTATTAACCGCTAGGATTCCTTAATCTTACAACCCTTCCTTGAGTGGCAATCAAACCTGGGCTGTGAGCGCTGAATCCTAACCACTTGATCACCAGGCACATTTAAAACATTGCACATTAATTTACCCGTTACCTGTAGTAAAAGGTATAATAACTAGAAAAGGGACGTCTGTGAACAGTGCCATAAAAAAGGTTACATAACAAGTTCAACTTTTGTGGAATGGTTAAAATTATAAAAAGTTAAAAGAGTAGATGAAGGAACAGGAAGAATGGAATCGTTGTTGAATTAGTTAATTTCATGGAATAGGTGAAATTGTAAAACTTTAAAAAGATGAGAGGTTAAAATTCTTTTTGTGAAATTCGTGAAAATTTAAGATGTTTGTCCTTTAACTGACATATTAACACAAGAAATTTAGTGACGTTTACAGCATGTTAGCATGCTACTGCTGGCATGCTAAACTTAAAAAAATGTTAATGGCCCATGGTCACGATGCGTCACATGAAATTTGGTGACATTTGGAGCATGTTGCAAAAATGACTTAGTGACTTACGGTAAATTTAGTGACATTGGGGACATGTCAACTATTTTAGTTGGATGACTGAAAATGTTGTTCCTCTTTAAAATGAATAGGCTTCAATGGAATGATGGAGGGATGAAAATGAGAAAGGACATGAGTAGAGAAAGGTTGATTCTGGTTGAATTGCATACATTGGTTGAATGGATGAAATGTGTGGTGGTTGGAAGGCAGTGAGTGTGACCACTGTTGCTCTGTAAAATGCGTGGAGCTTAATGAGAGAACAGAGGGATGAAAGGAGGAGTAGTGGATAGGGGGATGAGGGGAGAAAGGTTGGTTGTGGTTGAATTGGTCACATTAGGTGAATGGTTGAAATGTGTGGTGGTTGGAGGGCTGAAAATGCATGGGAGTGAATGTGAGGATGGAGGGATAAGAAAAGAGAATGGAGGAATGGAGGTGAACAAATTAAAAAGAAAATTAAGTTGACTTTAGAAGAAGGTGTGTATCAAGTTTCATGCCAAAAAGCTGGCTTTCCAAGCCAAAATAATAATTATATTAGGTCACACCCCTTTCCACACTACCACACCCCTCCTCCGTCTAATTAGAAATAACCTGCTACTGGTCAAGACGTCCTAAATTATCTGGTGCCCCGGGGAGGACAAAAAGAAAAGTAACGTTACATTAATTATGACGTCAGCTCTTCATATTGTATATCAAATATTATAAATATTATAAAATTCTTTACACATATAAATGTCAGGGGAAAGAACGAAGAACAAGGTATGATCTGGAACATTCTGGACCATGACCCAACCTCATATAAAGATCATTTCTCAAAAGTGTCAGTCCCATCCCAAATCTTCATTACATCAAATGACATTTCCGCAGTAAATTATAAATCATACAATCCCTCATGGCAGATCATCACCCAGGGTTAATTATAATATAAATAATGAAGAGAACTGCTTCGTTAGGGACATATGAATATCGATGTTCTTGTGTCCCTGGTTAATATCTTTCTGCAGGCTGTTAACAGGTTAATACTCATGTGAATCTGTAACATTCGTGCCACCTCCGCCACGCCCCCAGCGGTCGAACTCTCCCATGTATTAGTGTGTGTTCTTCCGGGGCTCACTAGCACCCTGATTATTCCCACCTGTTCTTCATCACAGGTAAGTGGTGATAATCACGGGTGCTTAGTGGGGAAATGACTTCTGATCGGTGATTGGTTAGTTTAGCGGTAATGGGTCTGTCCACTCCTCTTTATAACCAGGGGGTCCCTTTAGTCCTGCGTTTGGTCTCCCTCACACAACCAGAGTTTATCGCCGCACCGCATGCTGTCTGTAACGACAGTGAACCCCACGGTAGGACTGGAACTCTACTCTCCCCTCTGGGCTCGCTACAGCTCCGCCACGCCGAAGCTCCCGGGTCTCCCCTGCTCTCTCTCTCTCTCTAATAAAATACTCATTTCTCATTTCAACCTGCGTCCTCCATTTATCACCAGAGCTCGAGGGGAACGTGACAGTTTCCAGGTCATATATAGTTACTGAATGGCCTTGGAAACTTGATATATCTAAAAAGCTTTAAACAAAGCCATTTCTCCAATTCTCATCTGGACCTTTGTGTTCAGTTTGTGAATAAAGTGTGAACTCCTGTACTTCATTTAGCCAAATTGTGAAAAGTGGAGCATTGGCAGGAAGGAGAAATTTGTCTCTGGACTGTAAATGAATATATGAGCAACAGCAGTGTCAAGATTATGTTCAATCAAAAATAAAGACTAAACTAAATTTGTCTTTGCCACTATATTTAAATGAAGTGACTGTCATTGTGAAACACAGTGAAATGTGTCCTCTGCTTTTAACCATCACCCATGGTGAGCAGTGGGGAGCAGTGTGTGGGGACGGTGCCTTAATCAAGATTACCTCAGTGGCACCTTGGCGGACCGGGATTCAACTCTGCAACCTTCTGATTAGGAGGTCACTACCTGTTAGGCCACCACTGAACTTTTTTTTTTCTCCGAACAGGCAATAAAAGTGTGGGGCTCTGCATGAATAAAAGAATGTTGTGGATCTCTGGGAGCACGTTTAAATCATCCAGAATGTCCTGGCAGTGAATTTTTCAATAATCTTTTTGATTTATATAGTTGCCTGACGCTGATCACAATTTGAGGGGTTCGGTTTGTCCACCTCCTTTCAGGTCCATATCAAAAAATGGAAAGTTTCTATGCCAGAGAGGCAACATTTCAATGTAATGATCTCAGACCGACTTTGGTGTGTCTTCCCCCATGCAGAGTAAATGGTACCACGATAACAGGGACCGATTGTTTTCAGTCAGATCCATAGAACAGCAGAAATTGTGTTTTTGGCCAAACTGAGCACTTTGGAAACCTGTGACTTACCAACATGAAAACTGCCACAGCAAAGAAGAAAATGTAAAGCAGCCACTGCAATAACCTCCCATTTTATTCTTAAAGATCGAGCTCATCGTTAAAGATATAGACAGCTATAAAGTGGTTCTTTCTTATTTCGCTTTTTACTTGCAAACAAGCATCTACCTGCTGCATTGAGCTCCAGTTTGAAAATAGTGAGATATCAAATCATGAATACTGAAAATATGAAAAGTGAGAGGAGTATCTGCCTGGTCTGCATGGTCCCTGGTGCCTTGTTAAAATCTCACAGATGAACTTGCACTCTGCAAGCGAGTAGAGGCCGGTCCGTTTATGGATAATTCTACCTATATTCCTCCATTTCCATCTCTCATCCTACAGCCCAGTTAAGCCCTGTGGGGTTTCTCGGTCCAGCTGACATGCCTCGGCACCCTGAGGCAAGTGCTTCATCATCTGCTTGCAACGTGGCCATTTTCCTGTCTGGATCTCAGCTCTCTACATGCTCATACATGTAGAAACACAGAAGAACCTGCCCACACATTCAATTCCTCAAAAAGACACACACACTTATTACATACACATTCATTATGATGCAGACACAGTTTTAAAAAGGGACGAACAGGAAAAGATGTCACTGTTAGTGGCAAATGATGATCTATGGAATTAATAAAGCTGTTATATCATATATCACAAAATCCAATCCTCCAGGATCAGGAAAGACTGCCTAGAGCTGTGCTTCATTCTCACCACATCAGGGACGCAACATTTTAGAGGGGCTAAATAGGTAGATGGATTGAAAGATAGATATCTTATTGACCCCAAAGGTAAATTCAGTCAATTTAGTCAAGCCTTTTGGGGCAGTGGTGGTTTAGGAGGTAAGAAGCAGACTGAGGTCCCCTTAATGAAGGCACAGCGCTGCAGTGCTTCACAAGGACTTTCACCCAAAACTCTCCTGACCTCCTTCAAGCTCTCCTTCCTACATTTACATTATATTTCTGGCATTTACCAGACGCCCTACAAGCGACTTACAATCGGTAGTTACAGGGACAGTCCCCCCCCCCTGGAGACACTCAGGGTTAAGCGTCCTGGTCAGGGACACGATGGTAGTAAGTGGGGTTTGAATCTGGGTCTTCTGGTTCATAGGCGAGTGTGTTACCTGCTAGGCTGCTACCACCCCCTGACCCATCATTCCTATGAGCCATTGTCATTGTCAGTGTTCACTGTTCATTCTGGATGTGGAGTCACTCCACATTTTTCTATTGTACTTACATTCTTCATTTGCTATAAGAAATAAGTGTGTTCGTTTTTGATGAAAAACACCCCAAATAAAATCCCTTACTTGTCAGTCATTTCCTGTCCGTTCCAGCAGAGGGAGGTGTTGAGCGGCTGCTCCTTCTGGTTGCAGAGAACATGTTCCAAGCTACTGTAGAACGATCCAAAGCTCCTCAAACGAGTCATGAACTCCCTGCAGACAGAGAGAAGAAGGGTGATGACTGGCGGACCCCGACCAAATTAACCTTGTTAATGAGTCCCTCTGTAAGCCTCTCACACACACACACACATGCACACACACACACACACACACACAAAACAGCCCCACTGAGCACAAATAAACACACAATCACACAGATACAGTGTACTGAGAAGCTGGGAGGGGACGGGACACTCACTGGAAATATTCAAATCAGGTACCTGCGCCGACCGGACAGGGTCTCCTCGGGGTGCTCCGAGGTCACCGGCTGTGAGGTGCGGGTTATGGGGCGTGGCAGGTCGAGGGCCACTGCAGCAGAACGGGCTGTGCGCTGGGGTGTGTTCGCACACACACCACTAACCTTAGACACACAAATAAGCAAGGTCACACTGAAGACACAGCAAACAGTCCCCATTCCTGTCTTGTCCTGCGGCAGGACGGATTTTCATGACAAAGACGCCCAGTCATTGTTTCACTTGTTCCTTCTGTACTCAGAACACTCAAGCAACACCCTGAATGCAAATGAGCCGCCTGGATGGGACAACATCGTGACAATAAACCGGTGTCCCCCCCTTCTCTCCCTGCTATTCAGGTGCAATAAAAATGCAAATGCCTCTTAATGATTTGCCGGTGGTTTAATTTCCCCTGGGATCCCTGATCCTGCCGTGTAATGTTAGCAGCTAATTGTGCTCAGCTCGCCTTAAGTGAATAAAGCCGAGCGGAGAATCCTGATGCCATGTAGTCAGGAGGACGCCGTCATGTATCCACTCGTGCATTACATCCCTGGGGTTACATTACGTGGGGTCACTCAGAGACACCGAGCTGCCATGCCGGGATTTTGTGGCTCAGCTGGATGATTTCCCGGCACACATGAAGGTTCACCTCTCAAAAAAAATTAAGGCAACACTTAACCAACACAGTATAACTCCAAGATGATCATACTTCAAACCGTAGAGTTAGGAAGCAACACTGCTGTTGTGCGGTTAGAAAGGCGTGGTTCTGCAGAGGGTGACAACAGACCACTTCTCAGCTCCTGCGCTGTTTTGGTCACTTTTGAACGCTGGCGGTGCTTTCACTCTAGTGGTAAAGGGGTCATCTGAAGGGGTCTTCTGGTTCACAGGCGAGCGTGGTACCCCACTAGGCTCTACCACCCCACCACATCAATGCGAGCTGTGGAAACAAGGTCTTGCGTAGAGTCCAGAGCATGGAGGCGCTACAAGGAGACAGGCCAGTACATCAGGAGATGTGGAGGAGGCCGTAGGAGGGCAACAACCCAGCAGCAGGACCACTACCTCTGCCTTTGCGCCAGACATGAATCCAATTAAGCACATCTGGGACATCATGTCTCGGTCCATCCACCAACGCCATGTTGCACCACAGACTGTCCAGGGGTTGGAGGATGCTTTAGTCCAGGTCTGGGAGGAGGTCATAAAGGCACGTGGAGGCCACACCCATTACTGAGCCTCATTTCCATTTGTTTTAAGGACATTACATCAAAGTGTGATCAGCATGTACTGTTTCTCCACTTTGATTTTGAGTGTGACCCCCAAATCCAGAGGTTGATACATTTGATTTCCATGGATATTTTTTGTGTGATTTTAAGTATTTAATAAGAATATTTCAATCATTCAGATCTAAGACGTCTTCATTTATTTGAGCAGTGTATTTAACACGGTGTTGAGATTATTCTGTTCCTGCTATTTTCACTTGTGTAACGTTGTCTGGTTCTGCCCATTGGTTTTGTAATTCATTGAGAAATTGGTGTGGAAATGTCCAGTGATTGGACATTAATTTGCAGTTTAACAGGCTTTGGTGCTCGCAGTAGACATCCCATCAGCGGATAGCAGACGTTAAACTGTAAGCACCAATGACAAAAAGCCCATCCTGCAAGTCACATTTACAGCATTTACCAGACGCCCTTATCCAGAGTGACTTACGATCAGCAGTTACAGGGACAGTCCCCCCCTGGAGACACTAATAATAAGCAAGTGTCTTACTTATTATTGCCTATTACCACCCAAGTTAATGTCCAATCACTTTCACACAAGTGCAGACTGATAGCTCCGCCCACCACCGCAGTAAAACCACTTCAGATAAAACACAGGAAAATAACTCGTGCGTTGTTCTCTTTACACACGAAACATGTTCTGAAAACGTGGCCCAAAAACCGTGGGATACGCCCTAATATTTATTACAAGTTCAACACATATAAAATACAGCAACACACACACATAATCTGACTAATATCAAGGCCCTCAGACGGGATCGATATAACCTTTTGCCATCATGATACTTTGAGGACATTTTGAGAAAAAGAACATAAGTATATTAACAGTTGTTTCTATAATAAATATAATACAAATATTTGGATTATTGGAAATATTTGGCATCCATGGATTAAATGTTTCTTTATAAAGCAACTGCAGAGAACCTCAGCTCTCGAAGATTAGACTAACACACACACTCGCATACACAGCCTGTTTGTGATCTCTCCAAAAATCAATAGGACATTTTATACACACACACACACACACACACACACAGATTTTCGGTCAATGACACTACTCTCTACATCTCCATATCTCTCTCTAATGCAGCTCCAGCTCGGCTTCATGTCCTGATTAATGCTGCTGGTTCCTCTCACTGCATTTCTGTTCTCCTCTCTCAGTCCTTGTGGGACTTGGGATGCTCCAGAGAAACAGAGAGAAAAAGAACAGAATTAAAGAACACGCGGCTGACCCAGTAAATAATCACAAATCAGCATGTACACGACCACGTTTTAAAAAGAAATATGTCAAATTTCTCTTTTTAATGTTAAGCTTATGGAATCTAAACTATAATCATTCATTTTATCATTGAAGCCTTTTTATTAAGTGCATATTCTCGCCCATACAATCTTTCAAACTGAATTTGTCTGCGTGTGTGAAACTCTCCACATGAGTCTTTATCAGTAAATTGCAGCCTCTGAGTTCACACTCACACACAGGTACCCTTGCACACATCCTTCCACACCAAACCTGATCCCCTTAGTCTCCCACTGTGTTGTGCAGCAGCAGGCCTCAGGGGTCTGGATCTGAAGGCTGCAGGAGACGCCCAGATACTGACCACTGAGACTAGTGACTTCCTCATAACCCCCTGAGACAAGAACACATCCAGCCCAGCAACACAAAGTACCTGAATCAAACCGCCAGGGCAACACATTACTTAGTCTTGTCATTATCATTTTGTTTTGTATTTAGGGGTGCTAGAAAATATTGATACAGCAATATACCGTGATCTTTTGCGTGCTGGTATTGCATTGATTCTGAGACATCAAATGTCAATATTTTTAATACAGATGTAGCCCACCAGGTGGTGCTGTCCAGCGTTTTCTTTAGTGAGGTCAGCAGAGATCAGAATCAGTCTGTTACTACAACCTCCACTCCTGTAGTTGGCGCTGTACAACGTTTTGTGCCACTTTGTTTTGTTCACAGAAATCACAAGCAGTACCTGTCATTTTGTGGACAGAATATGTGTGAAAAGTCATGTAATCTGAATTTTGACCCCCAATAAGTGTGTCAGCATCTGGGGTCATCCTTCATCCCGGCCACAGCATCTCTCTGCTGCTCTGAGAAGGGATGAAAAGCATTTTTGTGTGGCAGAGACCAGATATTTGTATGCCACCTTTCATGTACGGTACAGGCCAAAAGTGTGGACACACCTTCTCATTCAATGTGTTTTCTTTATTTTCATGACCGTTTACGTTGGTAGAATTAACGCCACAACTATGAATGAACACATGTGGAGTTCTGTACTTAATAAAAAAAGGTGAAATACGTGAAAACATGTTTTATATTCTAGTTTCTTTGCTCTGATTACTGCTTTACACACTCTTGGCATTCTCTCGATGAGCTTCAAGAGGTCGTCACCTGAAATGCTTCTCCAACAGTCTTGAAGGAGTTCCCAGAGGTGTTTAGCACTTGTTGGTCCAGCTCACCCCAAACCATCTGGACTGGGTTCAGGTCCGGTGACTGTGGAGGCCAGGTCTCCACTTTTTGTTAAGTACATAACTCCACGTGTTCATTCATAGTTTTGAAAACCTTCTGATTACGGGGCCACTTCCTTAACTGCTAGGCCACCACTACCATCAGTGTGGCAGTGGTGGCCTAGCGCTTAAGGAAGCGCCCCCGTAATCAGAAGGTTGTCGGTTCGAATCCCGATCCGCCAAGGTGCCACTGAGGTGCCACTGAGCAGAGCACCGTCCCCACACACTGCTCCCCGGGCGCCTGTCACGGCTGCCCACTGCTCACTCAGGGTGATGGGTTAAATCCCATCAGAGGACAAATTTCACTGTGTGCACCGTTGTGCTGTGCTGCTGTGTATCACAAGTGACAATCACTCCACTTTACTTTACTTTACTTTACTTTACTACCTGCACCACTGCAGGTAGTAAAGTAAAAGTTGCATGAATGGTTCTGTGCTCAGATCAGGTCAAGTCATGTGATGAGTACTCACCAGTGAATGAATGCGACTCCTCCCTGACATGGCGTGCCTGAGTGCGGATCTGACCAGCGTCGGGATTCCCATCGCCACCACCTCCACGTCCTGTTCCCCTTGCATCACCTCCACCAGTCTGCCCAGTCCATCAACAAAGCTCCTCCACTGGGGCTGCACCTCCCGGGCTCCACCCAGGCAGCCCTGCATGACCCCCATGCACAGCATTGGGCACAACCGCACCCCATCCAGCAGCCCCTGGCAGAGAGGACAGTACCAGAGGCGGAGCAGGGCTCGGCCACAGTCCCGGCCCACGCGCAGGTGCTGGGTGGTGTTCACCACCTCGATGCCGAGGTTCAGGGCCTGTAGGAAGATCCGAGTGGTGAGGAGCGAGCGTGACAGTCGGGTCATCAGAAGTTTTGGGTAGGGACCGAAAGCACCATGGTTGGGGCCCTTCTGCCACATCCCACGCAGGCAGTCATCAGAGCCAAGAGGAAGGGTGGCGCCCCCACCCAGCAGGCGGCGGAAGGTCAGCGGGAAGAGCCGGGTGAAAAACTGATCCACCATGTGATCAATGCGAGCGTCCGAACCCAGGATGTAGAGCGAGACTTCCCGGAAGAGCTGGCTCACCACGCCAGAGGCTCCGCCCCCCAAAGCAGGAAACTCATTTCGGAGTATAAGCAGTGTGGCGTTGTGGCCCAGACGCAACACAATCTCGAAAGCTTCTGGAGAAGAGAGAAGAATGGAGGGAATGGAGTCAACACAAGACATTTTTAAATTTACAGCATTTACCAGACGCCCTTATCCAGAGGGACTTACAATCAGTAGTTACAGGGACAGTCCCCCCTGGAGACACTCAGGGTTAAGTGACCTGCTCAGGGACATGATGGTAGTAAGTGGGATTTGAACCTGGGTCTTCTGGTTCATAGACGAGGGTGTTACCCGCTAGGCTCCTACCACCCTAAATGACCCTGATCAGTGTTCTAGTGACATCACACCTGTACTCTCAGTTCCATGGGTTCTATTTTAAAGAGGGGGGAGATTTGGGTGACAAAATTGCCTTTAGGGAAAAAACTGTGAACGTATTTTACTGCCACTGGAGAGAAACTACTTTTAAAAAACCATAAGTACTTTAATCATGTGCATTTATCATGTCTCCTGCCAAGAGCAAGAAAGAGAACACAAAGCTAAAACTGGGGATGGAAGAGAGATTTACGCCTGCAAAATCTACACTGGAATAAAAGCAGAATTCTATCAGAGCAACAGGGAGTTGAGCATTTTAGGCCACAGGAAGAATGGAATATTTTGGGGTCCATTAACTCAACAGACAGAGGGGGGAAAGGTCAATGAGGGGGATCTGGGAATTGGAGTCGTAAATCCTGCTGTGCTCCAGCAAAGGTGAAAAGCATATTGTGCTTACCAGATGGTTTCCAAATACTTGGTTAGACAAACCATTCATCCACCAATGTGTGTGTGTGTGTGTGTTACCACTTCAAGGGCACAAGTGCAGCCTGTAAAAACAAGACAGGGATGAAATGCCACTGTGCAGTTTCAGCCTTCCATGCGGGCTGTTGGTTCAGGTGAAAATGGACATCAATGTGGATTATGGGTCTCCAGCACACTTCTTCTGTGGCTTATTAGGAGAATCATGACTGGACCAGAAAGAATCCACCAAGCTCAGGGAATGTAAAAGACTTGTGTTGTGGTGCATCAGAGTTGCAGTAAGATAAATATTTCACATTATGAACACTTTAATCACTGGACCAGGACTGGATAACAATGATGGTACCACAGTTCAAATGTTTCAGTCAAGACTATGAAAGCCCTCACTGAGAAATGTGATTTATCCTCTGCAATAATCCTTAATGAACCACTAGACTAACTGCTTCATCTCATTTGGCAGGAGTTGGTTAGTCGGTTAGATTACACGTTACTGAAAGATTTCACTTATATGTGTTAGCACTGATATATTAAATAAAATAGCTAAACGATTACGCTAATTCCTTCTTCTACAGAAACTATTCCTAATTGGTAAAATGGTGTCATGTGATTATTATACTAAGTCTGAATGGTGAAACATAGTCACATGTTAGATATAGTGTCAGCATCTGTCAGGCAAAAATAAAGCAAATAAAGGGTTTCAAAAAGTAACAAGTCGAGTGTAAGAGTGAAGATTCTACCAAACAAATGTACTCAAGTAAAAGTAAAAAGTATGCATGTATAAAGTATGTATTCCAACTCTTAGAAGTAAATGTAACTCGTTACTACCCACCTCTGGTTAAGGTCTTTAGATTTTGGAATTGTTGTAGGTATCTTGTCAGCCTACGTGATCTTTTTTCCTTTTCATTTCGTCTTTACATCAATTTTGGAGGGACATCTTGTTTTTCCATATTGATTTGTACATTAATATACAGTGGGTAAGGAAAGTATTCAGACCCCCTTACATTTTTACTCTTTGTTATATTATAGCCATTTTCTAAAATCATTTAAGGTTTTTTTTTCTGTATTAATGTACACACAGTGCCCCATAAAAAGATGCAACAAATGGCTGCAAAATTTAAGGGGGTCTTAATACTTTCTGTACCCATGGTAGGTGACATCAAAGGTAACATTTTAACAGGGTGTGTGCAATTTTTAAGTCCATGATAAACCGCTCTGTACAAGGCAGTAGTGACTTCCAACAAAATGTGTCATCATTTCACTAAACATCTGAAACATAAACGGGAAAGATTTTTAAATCATGAAGTGAAACAACTACAAAGGACCCAATAATCCTACACATATCAAATGCACAGAAATCAATGCACACAATAAGAATTTCACAGTAGAAACATCATCACCAAGTATCGGGCAGAAGCCGTGTGTAGGACTGTATAACCTAAGACTAGTGCTAGAGATGCCGAACACACAGACAGATGAACAGACTAAATTGGGTCAAAAGGGTCATTTATGATGTCATAGATGGACCTGCTGCAGAGTCTTGGCAGAACACAGATCAGATATCATCTAATGGAGGAAATGTGCCTCATATACAACAGACAGAGACATACTGGGATGCTGCATGCATGTGTAGACGCTGTGTATCCTGCAATGAAGTTTATGTAGAAAAAGCAGAGTTTATTTTTCAGTTTTGAAACCCACGTTTTAGAGCAGCGACTCTCTGGACAGAATTAGGAGAATTAGTGCCTTAGAGGAACAGTTATGGTGGGGTGTTTTGGAGACAAAGTCGTTGACGTGAGATTACATTGGTTTTGGACACATACAAAGGAGAGACATGTGGGCAGTGATGGCCTGGGTAAGGAAGTAATCAGAAGGTTGCCGTTTCGAATCCCGGTCTGCTAAAGTGCAACTGATGTCCCCTCGATGAAGGTACCGTCCCCACACACTGCTCCCCGGGGGCCTGTCGTGGCTGCCCACCAATTTCACCATGTCACCGTCCAGTGCAGCAGTATGTTGAGGCGAGATGAAGTTGAGATTCGCTGCTGTAGCATCAGAACCAATGCAGCAGCACACACTCCATCACACAAATGATGACAAGTCCACAGGGCTGCAATCATCAATAAAGGACCACAGTCACCAGACTAATCAATCCCTCCCCTGACACTGGCCTCTCTCACACACACACACACACACACACACACACATATATATATAATCCCACCCACCCGCAAACAAACACACTCAAGCACTGTACATTTGATATTCTCTCAACGTTCCTTCTCTTTCAGAAGCCCACACACACTCACGGCCTCCTCTGTTTGTATGTGTGTGTACTGTGATCCAGGACATTGATTTGAATTAGGTGGGTAATCTGAGAGACACACTAAGACACACTGAGACAGTGAACAGAGTCCACAAATCTGACCAGTCCCTGAGGAGTGTGTGTGTGTGTGTGTATGTGTGTGGTATGTGCCATGCCTTCGTAGAGAAATTGGAGACATTTGGGAGGGATGTAGGCGGGGAAAGGTTTAGTTGGACTTCCAGGAAGGAGGCCCAGTGGATTCTGGGAAGCCCTGATGAACGCACCACAGGCCAGAAAGACACTGGGGTGAAAACAGAATAAGAATAATTTACTGTACCTCTACACCCCCCCCCCCCCACACACACACACACACACACACACACACACACACAAACACACAGACATCTGGATGGGTGTGAGTGTAAAGGACACAGAGCAGAGGGGCATCTGACTCTGAAGTTCAAATCAAAGGCAGCGAGCAGCAGTGGAGTAGCCAGAGACACACAGACACAGGAAGTGCGAGTCAGACAGACAACAGCAGCATTACACTGTCTCACTCTCGGAGCCACTGAACGCGCTGTTTTAATGGGCTTGGTGGAGATACAGCTTCGTCCTTCATCACGTCTACTGAAGAAGATTCTGGCCTGGAATGTGAACAGAGGAGGGGAGAGGGAGTCTGGCATCCCTCTGATGTCCCACCGTGTCGTTCTGTGCTCGAAAATAAACAGAATCTTTTACTTTCCATCCAATTATCCTCAACCAAAATATACCAGCACCCAATACATATTAATAGAGGCATGTAATAAGCAATGGTGTAATGAAAGAAAATATTCGGTCCCGTTTGAAGTGAGACAGATAAAAGAGCCTGGAGGAGTGGGTGGAGAGAGACAGATGTGCTCACAGTCAGGGAGAGAGGGATGTGGAGAGGCAGGCTGGCCACTGAGAGTCCGTCTGAAGGGTAAACTGGGATTCTTTAGTACAGGAAGTAGGTGGATGATGGGAGTCGGGTACGAGTCTGTGTGTGTGTCAGGGACACAGGTGACTCGTCCAGGTGTGGATAATGGTCCATGACCCCCCTGCTGCTGCCTGCAGACACTGCATCACCTCTACTGTCCCGTCTTTACAGCGCCAGATCAACACAGCATCAATCTCGGACCTGCCAGAACAGAACCTGAAGAATTAAGACAGCTTCTCCACTATTTAAACCAGTCAGTAGAAACCCAACTCCTTCATTGCTGCAGCAGCCTGGCTTACTGCTAACCATCATGTGGCTGCAGATTTAGGTCACAAATTAAACGACTTATTATTTATTCAATGATTTGTGGCAAGAAAAACATGATTGTGGTCACAGAGCGACACGTCTGTGGCATTTGTCTGATAACGTAGCAGAAAGAGCAGCAACAGCCTCACCATCTCTTCCAGGCAGCCATGCTGTGAGGTGAAGGGACGACTGCCTGCGATCCCTCCTGTCCCCCCAGATCCCACCAGGCCTGGGGAAGGACATCGCTCCGGTTCCCTCTCACTTCCTTCCAAAGCCGTCTGCTGCTGCCACTCGACCGTTCGAAGCAGTCTGACTAAACTGGACGGTAGGCCGCCTTCCCAGGTCATTTGGAA
Organism: Denticeps clupeoides; assembly: GCF_900700375.1. Lineage (NCBI taxonomy): Eukaryota > Metazoa > Chordata > Actinopteri > Clupeiformes > Denticipitidae > Denticeps > Denticeps clupeoides. Next base: position 18,957,702 of record NC_041724.1, on the reverse strand, counting down.
GGAGCTAGAAGCAATTACCAAACACAACAGGACGGCCATATGGACGTAGCCATGGCAGCGTTCCCATTTATTCATTCACGGTTGGGGATGGAGCTTCAACAAAAAAATACAGATATAGCGTTACATCAATGTTCACATGTCAGAAACAAGTGACACAGCGTGACAAGGCCGTCCCCACGGCTCAGGCCTCCAAAGGCTCCTCCACCCTCTATCAGATTTTTATTGAGCTTCCTGGTGGGGAAACGGGACAGAGCAAGACAGAGGAGCCATATCTCCCCCTCTCCTCTCCCCACGTCCAGCTTACTGAAGGCTCAATGAGGATCAATGGAATAAAAATCATTATGGATGATAATGATCCTTGACAAGAAAATACTGAAATCTACTGTCTAGCTGAAATCTACTCGATCAGCTATTAATGTATATATTCCAGAAATGACCTGATGTTTTACCATGGCTCATAAACTATATGATTTATTAATTATTCATTCATTTGAAGTAAGAAACAAACGCAGAAAAATGAACAGAAAGTTGAAATTTGGATCTTCTCTGAGAAAGCATTTACAGCAGCAGGGGAATCAGGAAAATCTTCTTTCTAAAACACTCATATGTTTGATGTCAGATGATATTGTTCTGTGAGGTGAGGTGAGGAGGATGGCCGTCTGCTGTCGGAATCCAGCCAGTGATGCCACCCATGCCCAGATTATACCAATCCTGGGGAAGAGCTGTTTCATCATGGAAATCTGCATGAATGCTTCCTCTTCAGTATAGTTAACTGTGTTAACAAAAATACACACAGCACAAAATGAACTGGTCATTTAAAAGCTTTTTATCTTTCCCTGTTCAGACATGATCGAGTGAAAACAGCAGACATGAGTGTGGACAAATTAGTTTACATTGAAAGGAAATGTAATAAATAGATTAAAAACTCACACAGAATGGTGTTCATCTGCTTATGAAATGTATGCCATCTCATTATCAGATGACTCTGTTGTCACATGCCTCGTTTTTTTACTGAAAGGGGAAAAATTCTATCCGATCTGGCCTTGCGTCCACAACAGGGGACATCCAATCCATAACACCAGCTACATTCGATTAGCAGACAGAGGAAATCCACCGTAATTTGTTCCGATTGTGCAATGCAGATCCCATGTAAAGTAAAAATAGAGATGTGTGTTCTGAGCAGAGTTCACAAAATAAATTAGGGCAATAAAACGCAACTGGTTTCAGTTGGTCTCGTCAACACTGACAGTCTGATGGTGTCTGATTTGCCACACCAGGGCTCTCACGTCTCTCGCATTGAGCATGAGATGCACGCAATTCAACAAGTTCACATGATTAAAGTTCCCTGCACGGAAATTCCTACAGAATGTGTTACAAAGGAGTCAAAGCCTTCAAGCTTGTGTTCCCCGGCCAACCCCCCATCCCCGGCCACCAGCAAACCTCAGAACCTGAGAGCCCTGCACCACACCATTTTAAAAAGTGTGTATTGGTGTATGTGCAGCCAGAGCCGGTTATTAAAATGGCCGTGGCCCGTAGTCTGTTCCATTTTACCACAACCTACAGAACTTCATCAGTCACAATCTGGACTATGATGGTTCATGATGACTCTCAATGTGACTCAGGAAGCCATTATTGTTTATATTCTGTAGAAGACTTTGTCATACGCTCATGTGTGGAAGGCGAGAGGAACAGTTTTCCACCCACACCTTCCAGGCTGTGTCATCTTCACAGCACTAAGTCTTCTGGGACTCCGCCCGACAGCTACATGATCAAAGACCATGTCTCCTCTCACTCCCCCCTCACACACCTCCACTTTCTCTTCCCGTCCCTTTGTTCATCCCGTCTCACCTACTTTACGGTCCTACAAAGAAGAAAACCTCTGCTACAGCAGTGGCTGTGCGTGTTATTAATCAGTGGTGGACATTTTGTCCTCCACACGTCTTTTCTGCTTCATACCTGCCCCCCTCCCCTGATGCTGTTGCCCCACTGGCCCTCATTACTGCACTGGCCTAACCCACAGATGAAAAATGCAGCTATATATATTAAAAACCCAGACACAATGCAGCGCCGGCGGCTTCTGAATCCCGCCGTTGCTCCTGCTCACACGGTTCCATTCCCAGAGAAACACTAAAGATGGAATTATACAAATACTATGAAGTATAAATACCAACCACTGGCTCCTCAATCCAATTCAGATCCTTCAGTATAAGCACAACGTTCAGAAGAGTTCTAACCTCAGACCATTTTATCTCTCTCTCTGTCTCTCGGACTGATGTCAGACATCTAGTCCTCAGCTTTCCTGTATCACAGGGGCAGTTGGACTGATTCTGCCTGTAGTTTGGGGAGGAGACCATATGTGTGTGTGTGTGTGTGTGTGTGTGTGTGTGTGTGTGGGTGTGTGTGTGGTGGCCCACATGGGGGCAGGCAGGAGTTGCTTGAGGCAGGACATTTGAGACTGTCCTTGACCTCACACACACACCGTTGTGGAGACCAGACTCCTACGTAGGGAGAAGGGGAGTTGAGGGTTGCCCTGGAGACCACAGTACAGTCTGTCAGGCTCGTATATTACCTGAGCACAGTGTATGACAGACTGGAAGGGGAGAGTAAGTCCTATGTTTAGACTGTGCCTCTGTCCTTCAGCCAGTCCCCTCCATCCTGCTACTCCATCTACAGTAATAACCTGTACAACCATCATGTGTGATCCCTGGGCACAGATTCCACATGCGTGCAGCGTTCTAATCACCCTCAGGGTGTCTCCTGCTCCCTTGTGGGGTTTTTGTTGTTGAGGACGATCCCTACATGCTACGTAACTTTCTGTTCGCTGTTCTTCCACTTGCTCGTTAAAAACTGACCTTAACCTCACATGGCACGACACATCATTTCTGCAGTCCAGTATCTAGAACCATGCTAGATTCTCTTATGAGCTAAAAATAAATAACAGGCACACACACAGACTGAAAAGAACGTTCTGGCACCATCAGAAAACAAAAAGAGAGAAGCTGACAAATGAGTGGAGCTCAGTAAACTCCCTCGGTTGGGGTCTTCCCCACCTCGAAACGGAGCAGTGGGGGTCGTCCCACAGGAAACGGCTGGAGACAACAAATTGGAAGAAAGCCCTGGGAGAAGCTGATAGGAAGCCTGGATTCATGCATCCATCTGTCTCCCAACCCAAAACCCAGACAAGTAATGGCCTAAATAAAGAGACCAGGAATAGTAACAGGGTGGAGAAGACTAACAGGGCGGAGTCAAATGGATGACATGGTGAGCGGAAGGCTTCTCCACTATTGGATCATGGAAATGAAAAAGCATTTAATCACAAGCCAAATCTATTCCCCTGCTGGTATGGCTGTTCACAACAATTACTGTTGGCCTCCAGGCACACTGGAGTTTACGCTATGCACATCATTCATCACTAATGATCCCCATCCATTACAGAAAAAAACACGCTCAACCAAGTCAACAAGTGTCATTAGAAAACACAAAAAAAATTTAAGAAAACAGGCACGGAAGCCTAAACAACAAACTAACTCAAAAAACAGCACAGAAGAACCACCCCAGGAGGAGGAGTCAGTAACAGAAGAATCACCTCAGGAGGAGGAGTCAGTAACAGAAGAACCACCCCAGGAGGAGGAGACAGTAACAGGAGAACCACCACAGGAGGAGGAGACAGTAACAGAAGAACCACCCCAGAAGGAGGAGACAGTAACAGGAGAACCACCACAGGAGGAGGAGACAGTAACAGAAGAACCACTCCAGGAGAAGACAGTAACTGAAGAACCACTCCAGGAGGAGGAGACAGTAACAGGAGAACCACCACAGGAGGAGGAGACAGTAACAGAAGAACCACCCCAGAAGGAGGAGACAGTAACAGGAGAACCACCACAGGAGGAGGAGACAGTAACAGAAGAACCACCCCAGAAGGAGGAGACAGTAACAAGAGAACCACCCCAGGAGGAGGAGACAGTAACAAGAGAACCACCCCAGGAGGAGGAGACAGTAACAGAAGAATCACCTCAGGAGGAGGAGACAGTAACAGAAGAATCACCTCAGGAGGAGGAGTCAGTAACAGGAGAACCACCCCAGGAGGAGGAGACAGTAACAGGAGAACCACCACAGGAGGAGGAGACAGTAACAGAAGAACCACCCCAGAAGGAGGAGACAGTAACAGAAGAACCACTCCAGGAGAAGACAGTAACAGAAGAACCACTCCAGGAGGAGGAGACAGTAACAGGAGAACCACCACAGGAGGAGGAGACAGTAACAGAAGAACCACCCCAGAAGGAGGAGACAGTAACAGGAGAACCACCACAGGAGGAGGAGACAGTAACAGAAGAACCACCCCAGAAGGAGGAGACAGTAACAAGAGAACCACCCCAGGAGGAGGAGACAGTAACAGGAGAACCACCACAGGAGGAGGAGACAGTAACAGAAGAACCACCTCAGGAGGAGGAGACAGTAACAAGAGAACCACCCCAGGAGGAGGAGACAGTAACAGGAGAACCACCACAGGAGCAGGAGACAGTAACAGGAGAACCACCACAGGAGGAGGAGACAGTAACAGAAGAACAACCTCAGGAGGAGGAGACAGTAACAGAAGAACCACCTCAGGAGGAGGAGACAGTAACAAGAGAACCACCCCAGGAGGAGGAGACAGTAACAGGAGAACCACCACAGGAGGAGGAGACAGTAACAAGAGAACCACCACAGGAGGAGGAGACAGTAACAGAAGAACAACCTCAGGAGGAGGAGACAGTAACAGAAGAACAACCTCAGGAGGAGGAGACAGTAACAGAAGAACCACCTCAGGAGGAGGAGACAGTAACAGAAGAACAACCTCAGGAGAAGACAGTAACAGAAGAACCACTCCAGGAGGAGGAGACAGTAACAGGAGAACCACCACAGGAGGAGGAGACAGTAACAGAAGTACCACCTCAGGCGGAGGGGGAGGAGTCAGTACCATTACAGTGGCTCTGTAAATCTTGGTCTCTTAAATTTTAGGTCTCTATTTGGTTAATGAACTCATTACAGAAAAGTCTTCTCTGCCTCACAGAAATTTGGTTAAGCAAGATGACTGCAGAAACAAATGCTCCTGGTTACGGTTCAACTGTTCAAAGCAAAACACATGAATCGTTTGGCTTGGTGGTGGACTAGCAGCTATTTATGACTCCGATCAGTGACTCGCAGCCACAAAAGTTTGATTCTGATTTCACTGTGGTTGAAATATGGATTAGGAAGATCGTTGGTACTGGAGCCAGATCTCAGTCAGATGGTCATCTGACCTTGGGTATTATCTACAGACCTCCAGGTCCTTACTCTGCTTTTCTAGATGATTTCTCTGATTTCCTCTCCAAAATTGTGGTGGACATTTACAATAATATCGTACTATCCTAGTTAGATGATCCCTTAAACAGAGCTTTTACTTCAGTCAGTAATATCTTTGGTGTCACCCAATGTGTGATAGGACCTTCCCATAACCGTGTACACACTCTTGTTCTTAGTATTGGTAATGTAACTGAGAACCTGATTGTCCATCCTCATGTTCTGTTTCTCTCAGACCCCTTCTTGGTCACATTTATGCTTAGGATCCTGCACTTTGAGACACTAATTCCATGACTCACGCAGATTGGAACAGAAATGGCGTTCCACTGGAAGTGTTCAGACTAGCCTGGAACGTTTAATCAAATATCCTCTGCAAGAGCTGTGCATCTGTCTTCTTTGATAGAAGAAAACAAGAACAATATTTGTTTTTATTTGCCACCATTTTATTTGAGACCAACACGAGCTATTGATAATTCCATAGAGCCAACAACTGCAATAAACAGCATCACTTTTATGGTTTACTTTGACAATAAGATATCTGATGAGACAGGACATTTTAATAATAATAATCCTGTGGATAAGCAGTTATACATTTCTTCCTGAATACCTCATGGATCAGTCTGCACATACATTTGGTTTTCTAAAATTGTTGCCTTGGTCTCCTCAAGTAAGCCATCAACCTGTATCCTCGACCCAATACCTGCTAGATTACTGATGGAGCTAATATTGTCAGGATTGGCTACAGCTGATGTTGCCAGGTGTAGCCAATCAGGACCGGTGATTTCCACCCCTCTGGAGCTCTGACATTTTAGTGAACTCTTTGGTGAGCTCTGGTGTGAACCTGGTACCTTGTGTATGTGTATGTGTATGTGTATGTGTATGTGTATGTGTATGTGTATATGTATGGTTTGAGTTCTGGCAATTGCCACACGCCTGCAGGCTCGTTTATGTTCTGCCCTTTGACCCTCGGGACCATCGGTGGGACCATCGCTACGAAAGCGATGACGTGGATTGGTGGGCAGTTGGGGCTGCATGTGCCCAGAAGGCACCAGACTGGGCTGCCGTACATGGTTGACGGAGGCTCCGGGACCACCCCCCTGCGCGGTGCAGGGAACAACGCAAGACACGTCAGAGGATCGCATCGAGTTCTGGCGATCACTTGTTTATGTTCTCCCCTTTGTTTCACTGTGTTTCGGCCCCCAAGCCGCATTTATTTGTATTTTCTTTATTGTTTTTAATAAAATCCTGTTTCCCGAATGTCCCGCCTCTGCGCTTCCCTCCCCCGTCAGTTCGCCGACGTTCCAACTATCAACGTTAGGTGAATCCCTTCTGGGCTTAATCAACTCATCCTTTTTCATCCTATGTTCCCTTGTGTCTAAAGACAGCTGTTCTAAAACAACTGCTTAAAAACCAACTTCTTATCTTAGGGTTTTATCGAATTACAGACCTATTTCTAATCTTACATTTACATTTACATTTACAGCATTTATCAGACGCCCTTATCCAGAGCGACTTACAATCAGTATTACAGGGACAGTCTCCCTGGAGCAATTAAGGGTTAAGTGTCTTGCTCAGGGACACAATGGTAGCAAGCGGGATTCGAACCCGGGTCTTCTGGTTCATAGGCAAGTGTGTTACCCACTAGGCTACTACTACCACCATCTTCCATTCATGTCTAAAATCTTAGAAAATGTTTGTGCTTTTTTGACCATGAATAACATATTAGAAAATTTTTGGTATGATTTTAGACATATCAATCGTACCCTAGTATAAACTGCCCTACTGAAGGTATTAAATGACCTTTTATTTTCTGACCGGGACCTTATCTCTGTACTAGTGCTCTTAGACTATAGTGCAGCCTTTGACACCATAGACATTCTACTAAATCCACTAGATCCGCTGGTTGACAGGGTTCCACAGGGCTCAGTACTGGGCCCTTGCTATTTTCTTTGTACATACTGCCACTTGGTCAGTTAAACCGTAGAGATGGGATGAATGTAAATTTTTATGCAGACGACACCCAAATCAAGCCAAATGAAGAAACTAGAAAACTGTACGAAGGACATCAGAGACTGGATGACCCACAATTTCCTCATGCTCAACATGAATAAAACTGAAGTGTTGGTGATCGGTCCCAAAGGGGTGAGACATGGATAGACAGAATATAGACTGGAGTGTGTTGCTTTTTCAACCTGTCCTAGTACATCTGTAAAGAATTTGGGTGTAACGTTTGATGCTGATTTGTCACTTGATTGTCAAATTAAAAATATTTTAGAACTGTTATTTCCAATCGAAGAAACATTGCTTGAGTTAGGAAGGTTCTCTCCATCTCGGATGCACAGTTCACACATTCATAATATCTATACTGGATTGCTGTAATCCTTCGTTTTCCTTTGTTTTCTGGTTGCTCTGCTGCTGTCTCGTCTCGGAGCTCAAGGGGGAAGAAGGCTCAGAAGCAGGACATCGAGGAAAAAAAGGGGTTTATTAAACACAAAACTGGCATCAGTCGAAAAGAACAGAAAAGGAACAGGTGAAAATGTGGCAAATGTGAGGAAGTGAAACATAAACCAGGGTACATGAGTGTGCACGTCAATGCAGCAGCGTCTGTCTGCTGTCATCTTCGTCCTTTTATCAGGGCCCAAATTATGGACTCCTAATCATCAGCACCGGTTGCTGTCATCAGTTGACAGGTTGCCCAGCAGTAGCCAGCCATGACATCAGCTTCACTGAATAAACTTCAGCTCTTCCAAAACTCTGTAGCCAGGGAGCAGGAGGAGTCAGTAACAGACAATCATCCTGATTGTCCAGCATATAACTTACCAGGGGATGAGGAGCCATCACCATTTTCACCCTTATCACCCGATTGGTGGGTTATTGTCATCTGCACCTCTTTTTAACGTCACTTCTTCTGTCACGCCACAACATTTATAATGTTTAATGAAAAAAAAACTAAAAGATGAACAGAAAGCAGCATGGGAACCGATAAACATTCATTCCCAGCTGTACGGGAACAGCAGAGATTTACACATGGGGATGTGCGTACGGTGCAGAAGCACCAACACCGCGAGGAATCATGGGTGATAAATAGGCAAATGCTCTAATTAGAGAATTGGACAACACATGAGGGTAATTAGGACAGACGTGACAGTGATATTATTTTGCACAACACTTAAATGCATAAAAATGTTGTTTCTGGCACTATCATGGTAATAAACAGGGTTACTATCTCATTACATTTCTCTCTCTCCCAAATATAATTATATCATGTATGAGATACAGATATCAGCTTCGTTATACAGCATGTAGTCATTCTCCATCAAATATCTCAGCTGATGTTTCCCATGATGTCTTGGAGATTGATGAAAGTGAAGTGATTGTCATTGTGATACACTGCAGCACAACACACATTGACACAATGAAACATGTCCTCTGTATTTAACCATCACCCTTGGTGAGCAGTGGGCACCATGACAGGCGCCCGGGGAGCAGTGTGTGGGGACAGTGCTTTGCTCAGTGGCACCTTGGTGGAACCACTAGACCACCACTGGAACATAGTCACGGAGTGTTCACACAAAGCACAGTAAAGCTTCTTCATCAGTAGGTAAACAGAGACGTAAAAGCAAAATCCAGTAAAGATCCATAGCAGAGATAAAGCTGCAAGTGGGCCATGGTGGTCTGACAGCCACAGGAGGGGCAGTGGTGGCCTAGCGGTTAAGGAAGTGGCCCTGTAATCAGAAGGTTGCCAGTTCAAATCCTGATCTGAGCAAAAGCAACATCCCCACACACTGCTTCCCAGGCAAGCTGTCATGGCTGCCCACTGCTCACTAAGGGTGATGGGTTAAAAGCAGAGGACACATTTAGTCATGTGCAAAGTGTGCTGTGCTGTGTATCACAATGACAATCACTTCACTTTCACTTTCCCATCAGGTACTTTATTCCAGTATACTGTATTCCTACAGTTTAATAATAACTGCAGCAACACACACAGCTGAGGGTGGCACCCAGAGGTTAAATCAGCTTGGCAGATAAACAGACTGCTGAAATGCTGAAGGATGGGTAAACCTAAAGGACTCACACTGAGCCCCCATGGGTTCTACACCCAGCGAGGCATAAAGGTGACATCTTACCCATCGGACAGGCACAGAGCACCGTCTCATCAGAGTAGACGTTGCAGCACTGAAAAAGAAAAGGGCCCTGAGGAGCACACGCAAATACAAAAATCACACACACACAGTCATGTCCACAGCAAACCAGAGACCTCAAATCTCACCAAGAACCCAGAACAATAGCACTGAGCTCTGCTATTAAGACGTCTGCTACTCTTAAGCTGAAACGTGGTGAAACGTGAACTCAATTCACGTTTCAATTCAGCAGCATGCTGTAGAAGACAATATGTTTAAATAATCTCTGAGCTCTTCCATTTCTGGAATGATTAACCTGTAAAACATTGGTTCTACTATGTCTCTTAACTTCATAAGACAAAGGCCTATTAACTTTCCATTAGTGATCATGACTGACAAGATCTTGTATCTGTCCTCCCAGACATCGCTTTGTCGTATTCTCCCAGGCATCTTATAAACCATCACTAGAAACCGTGATATAATAACGCAAGGAAATAATGTCTCGTTTTTGTTTATATGAAAATACATTTTGTAAGTTATCATCACATGACAAGCAATTACGTCTCATCTCGTCTTGTCTTCATCATATCAACTGTTCCTCACGTAATACATTTTGTTGCTTAATATTAGAAAAGTTTAATTCTGATTCCATGCCTGTCTGGAGGAGTGAAGGTGAGGGTTCCAAACCCAAGAACGCTGTACCAACTGGTGGCAGCATCATGCCAATGCTAATGTTTTCTGCCAGTGAGGGTAAATTGCAGTGGACATGGATGGAATAATGTAGGAGGGTGGAGTGGGGGTGGACAGGTTGACCTATCTGCACGTCCAGCAGGGACAAAGTCAACTCAGAGACCCCCTCTCCCTTGGTCTTGCAGGTCTCATGGATCCACCCTTCTGCCTTCTCCAGGAAACCCGCCCTGTGCTCTGTGATCCACCCCTTCGCCTGTCGTCCATCAGGCCTGCTAAATGCCACGTAAACACTGAACCTGGGATGAAGTGAGGCCGAGACTGAAGCTGAAATTGACCACCACGTTGGTGATGAGAACACAAACAAAGGCCAGCGAACCTGGCTGTGACCCTGGCATCCCAGGTGGAAGTGAAAAAACGGTGAGAAGCTTGGCGAGGAGTCAGGGTGCCGGTGTTGGGGCGGGGCTCTGGAAGACAGGGCCAGGTGATGAGGTGAGGAAACCAGGGGTGAACCTGGCAACCCAGCTAAGACTGACTGGCAATGATGCGGGCACTAGGTGCGAAACTCCCAGAGAACCTCGTCTCCCAGCTTCTCGTCTTCCTCCAGTTCCCACAGGTAGTCATAAAACCATCTGTCCTCGTCATCTGAGTAAGGCGTAGTGAGACAGTGACCAGTCATCCTGTCAAGCTGGTAATAGGCGGAGCCCTCTTGGCGTGTGTTGACTGCGCCTCGTCATTTGTTCTGTCATGCCAGAAATGAGGCATGAGGCACATCTGATGACAATTTCATGTCAATAGCACCTTAAGTAACGTGATGCGTTCAATAGTTATTTTATCTGTTTACATGCAAATGTCAGTCACATCCTTAACAATTGTAGAACAGGAAGTAAACCGAGTTAGGGGTATAGTTTGGTTAGGATTAGAAAATGGTGGCTGTGTGGATGTAAAAGGTGAGAGCTCTACTCTCCATGACAGAGAAGATGTGAGAGGAGCTTCTGTGCTTTTCTCCAGACTGTTAGGGCTCCCAGGGTCTGACACCAGTTGGGAGTCTTTAATTAGGTTACACACACACACACACACACCACTACAGCAGATGTACAAATAAAGAAATCAATATTTTGTTACGTTTACACTCAATATTTTTGTCTTTATGTTGTGTCCCATCATTACACTTTTAGTTTTCCATTCCTGTGTAATTAGTGTTTCCTTTATATATTCCTTCCCTTCCATCAATCCGAGGTCTTTTGCTGTTCCTACAGAACTAGAAACTTTCTTGTTCATGTTAGGCTCCCACGCCCGTTTACTTTCTATTTATCTGTTTAATCTTCTATTTATCTTCCTCTCTCTCTGTCTCCGGCATGACAGAACGAGGGACATATAAGAAGAGGCACATCTGACAAAAAAAGGGGGACACTTCCTCCTCCTTACACACTGGACCTCTCTGCTGTGGCATCCTGGCCAGAGTTATCCAGACGCGAGTGAGGATCTGGGTGAAGGTGTGCTCTGGGTCGACCTTCTTCCTGCAGTCGTCTACTGCCAAGTCCATCATCGTCTCCACCCACCAATGAAACAGCACTCCCTATGCGGCTCTCGATGTCCCGTCCAGGGTTCACCTCATACATCCACCAACACTGGCGCCTCGCCACTGTCCCGTCAGTTTCAGCATGAAAAATCATAAAAGATGAACAGAAGCATGGGAGCCAATAAACATTCATTCCGGGCTGTACGGGAACAGCAGAGATTTACACATGGGGATGTGCGTACGGTGCAGTAGCACCAACACCGCGAGGAATCATGGGCGATAAATAGGCAAATGCCCTAATTAGAGAATTGGACAACACATGAGGGTAATTAGGACAGACGTGACAGTGATATTATTTTGCACAACACTTAAATGCATAAAAATGTTGTTTCTGGCACTATCATGGTAATAAACAGGGTTACTATCTCATTACATTTCTCTCTCTCCCGAATATAATTATATCATTCCTGTCTGGAGGAGTGAAGGTGAGGGTTCCAAACCCAAGAACGCTGGACCAATTGGTGGCAGCATCATGCCAATGCAGTTTGCCAGACATGATTTACGTCTAGCTGCACAGGTTTGAAGATCAGTTATGGATTACAACGCACTGGTGTACATCATTCTGGAAAAGGTCGCCTGTGAGATGCCATAAAGGAACTCAATCCATAAATAAAACCCCAGCAATAAAACACACTGGTAAGAAGGGGACAATCTACACCTAGATACAACCTCTGATCTTAAATCAGCCTGGGATGTAGGAACGTCCCTCAGCTGTGGAATCATCTGCATTATCCCAGTCCCAAAGAAAATCCAGACCGGTCACAATGACATCACACCTGATGAAGACTATGCAGCGGCTGCTGCTTCACCATCTACAGCCACATGTGGGCCACGCCCTCAACCCTTTCAGTAGCTTTCAGTCACCTAGACATGGGAAACGGTGCAGTAAGAATCACATTTTCCTGCCTCTGCTTCTTAAGGACAAATGGCAGATATGAGAGAAGACCTGCACCTAGTGGACTGGACTACAGACGACCTGACCTGCAGATATTGCAGGTTGGACACTGTGCTCCCACAGGGGACAGTACTCTCTCCAGTCCTGTACACATCACACCTCCAAAATATACATTTGTAGATGACACTGCTATTGTTGGGTGTGCTACACCTTAACACTAATAAAACTACAAAATCTACACCACACAAGCATTATTGGCCTGTCTTCTATGGTGTGTAGTACATCTGCTGTGTCCACAATGTGCGTACTATGTATGTTCTGTCTGTCTAACATACCACCTGAAAGAACCACTGGGTAGGTATCTGTATTCTGAACAAGACAAACTGCTGGTGGCTTATCATTTCTGTCATCCAGAACAACATCCGTAATGACATTTTTAACCTGGGAGTAGCACTCAAATACGCTGCTTCTTCATTCAAGATTAATATTAAACCATGTTTGCTACAAACAGGCCTCACGCTTACCATGTAGTGCTGCATGTAGCAGCAGTTCAGAAATAGTAAATGTGAGATATATATCAGAGAGAGAGAGAGAGAGAGAGAGAGAGACTAATCCAGAGACTGTGAGATGAGGATAGATAGAAAAACACAAACTCAATCCAGTTATTAAAACTGCATGAACCCACGAACTTTGGATGACTTCACGCGTTGGAAAGATAGAACAGGGCAACCAGGTCACACAGACAGAAGAGATGGAAACGTCTTACAAATGCGCAAACAGTCCCATTCTGCCACTGCATTTCATGTGCATACATCTGAAACTGTCTACTGGCGTCTGGGTTTCTTACACAGGACCATTTTTGATTAATTTAGTATAGGGATTGGTGGGTCTAAAAATATTATAGTTTAAGACCGAGATTATATCACATTAGGATGCCTTGAGAGGATTTTAGAAACTTGGATGATTGCAGTTTGTTAAATGAGATAGAAAATAATTTGTGTCTCTCTCTCTCTCACACACACACACACACACACACACTGGAACACACAGCGAAACCCCATTCGGTGAGAACATGTTGGAGAACTGAACCCAGGTCTGACTGCTGTGTGTGTGTGTGTGTGTGTGTGTGTGTCGTGTGGCCCGGGGACTCCTCTGCGATTCCTGATCGGAGGTTTGTACTGATTACTTTAATCCTTCTCAGGTACGAGTACGGCATGTAAATTGTGGATGATCACAAAACCAATTTCATACTAGAGGAGATCTGTGGAAGGAGGCCTCCATTCTGTGTGATTGTTCTTCCTTCGTACTGCCTAAACCTGATTGGTGTGTCTATAATTAAGCACCCTGGTGGTTGTGTTGTTATTTGAAAGCTCACTGTGTTGTGCAGATATTGGCTGAAATGTGAATTTTTATTTTAGTGTATCCATGCAGTGTCGTGCCCTTGTCCTGTCCGGTCATTCCACGTTGGGGTTGTATGGGTATGTTTCATGAGCCCATGACCCCTTTAATCAGACAGCGGCAGCAGAAGAAGCAGAAGGGCTGCAGTGGCAGAGCTGCTCTAATGAAGAGATCTGCAAACACCGTCTACACGAGAGTCAACACGGCTTTACCGCTGAAAAGCAGGTACCGCTGAAAAGCAGTGTGGACGAGTGGCCGGCTCTCTGGGGGAACGTGTTCAAGATTCTTCAAATATTCATGAAGAATCAGCCCACTCTGACATGTACCTCACGCCCCGGAGACTAAACCTCGAGGAGGACATCACTGTTTCAGTCCTCCCTCTCTGGCCTTCTTGGCGAAGATCAATGTGTAGTATCCATTCTTATCGGTTCAGCGTGGTGTATAGCAGTTTTACGTTGAATACGGACAGGTTCCCACAGGTGAGGATAGGGGGGGAAGTTAACTCTTCGAAAGCCACAGTAGACAGCTTACCAGGACCAGTTGCAAAAGGGTCTCCACAAGCAGAGAGTGAAGAGTGAGGAGCACAGCCAACTAGTCGAGGAATTACATCCCCTGTTGAGGTTGGAAGGGTCCGTCCTGTGGTGCTCAGGGAGAAGAATTGCTGAACCACTTGGGCTGGTGGGAACAATGTGTAACAGCGGCCAGTTTTGACATTTTTTAGGGCGGGTGACATTTAATAGAGTTTGCCTTTGGAGTACTGGGTTTTATGGTGGAGCAAATGGTGTGTGTCCAGGGGACGGAACAGTCACGGTGCTGGCTGACTCAGAGTATGTATGGCTGCTGGAGAGATTTAAGCAGGAGGTAGATAAGGGCTTGTTCGTTCAAATAACTTTGGTGAACTGATCGACAAATAATATGATTTTTGTGAGTGGAAGCTGTCTGCTTGCATTAGTCTAGCTTTGTCATCTTAAAGCCAGGAATTCAGGGACGATCTGGGCATTTGGAACGGGAGAAGATATTTCTAGGCCTTTATGGTTTGTTCCACCCCGCAGCTAGATCGAAAATTGAGGGTAATAATAGTTTCTTCTTTTATCCACAACAGCGTTCCTGTCCGAGTCGTCATAGCCGGGGTCACACTGCAGTGTCCTGCCGTCACTATAGGACTACATGTGCTGATGGGGGACAATAGGCCCGAGAAGGCAACAGCAGAGGCGCATCACCAGAATGAAGATCGCCCTCTTACCACCAAGGCATCCAACTCCCAGTGTGTGGACTGACACTTCAGGAGCTGGAGACTGACCTGCTGGCATACGGTTATCTCTCTGGGAACAATAATTCTCCAGTGGTGTATTTTAGACTATGGAGATGAAGTTATTTGTGCTATATAACATGCCTGAACAGAAGTGTAACGTTGGTAACACTCCTCTACCACGCCACTTAAACCCTGCCAGGACCTCTGGGGTGCATGTCTCCACCCAAACATTTCTCCTCTTGTCTGCCTCCTTCTCCAGCCCACACAGCCTCCCCGCTGGGCTCTGAATTATTCAAGGCTCAATTGGACCTTCGCTACTGTTGTTAAGCAGCTAGAGACCTTCCAGCACCCATGACTTTCAGGTGTTCACTACTCAGTGGTCAATGTGCAGAATTATCTGTTAAGGGTTCTGACTGCAGCTGTAAATTATGAGAGAACTGTGACATGTCCATGTTTGGGTGACTGACCTCATCCGTTATGTAAGCTGCTCAATAATGAACCGCGGGTATGAAAAATGCATCTTGCAAACTTGCAGGACGTAACAAATACAGGCAGGGCAAGCGGAGGTCAGGAGGGGAAAGGAGCGAAGATTTGATGTGTAAAAAGCGAGATCCTTTATTGAAACAAAGACGTGAGAAACAGAATCCCACAATGCCCTGTACGTGAACCATGAAAATAAAGCTCCTCCCAACACCTGGTCAGAAGAGAAGGTCACCAGTAGTCATGCCTGGAAAATGTAGAGGGAGAGACATAAAACATCTAGAAACACAATAAAAGACACCTTGGGCACTCATTTGAAAGCTTTGAGCACAAGATGAAATCGGTGAATTTGGGTGGTTTCACCAGGCAGTGCTCAGCTTGATCAATGTGTCCAGATACCTGATTGTTCCACATTGATTTCCATCCCTCCTGCATCCCAGTTAACTGCATCTGCAGTTAGTGCATTAAAAAAATGAATCACAGTGTGGAAAGTTTTGTGTGTAGCTGATCTATATAGCTTGTACACCGGCTGAGGTCAGCAGCAGAGCGGTCCGGTTTCCTCGGTTAGCCTGTAATTTTCTGCACGTGGTTCCGCAGTTTTATACAGGCAAAACATTTTCTTTTTTTTTCTTATAACCTGGAAATCTGCCACCACTAAATGTTTCTACCAGCAGAGCTTTGTAATGGTTGTTGTTTCTGCATTTTTAAAAATATTCATAAAAAAAAACAAAACAATAAAAGATAGCTGATTGAAACAGATATTTGATTGCAAACTAATTTGACATGAATGATTTTACAGAGTTAGAATTAAGTGGAACATGGTTGCATTTTCACTCTAGCTTGAGCAGGTCCATTTCCTCGGCCATAAACCAATCTTCCCATATAGGCACAATGTGCATATCTGGTGCCCCAAGCTGAGAATTATTATAAAAAACACCTCTAAATAATTAAGGGACGTGGGACAACCTTTTTGTGTTTTTAACTGGTGCAAAGTCAGTTTCATCTGCATTTTGTACGTTGATGCAGTAAAAATGTTGGTTGCACCTCATGCCTCACGTTAGAGTCCAGAGAGACAGCAAGATAGAGCGAGGGAGGGAGTATTCTTGCCATTTAACACACATTAATGTTGCATGATGTGGTAGCAGCGGCTGTTTCCGTGTAGAGATAGAGTCAAACTTCACTCGTCTTCAGTCACAGCGGCACTGCAGCATTTTGTCTTCAGGCAACCAAACAGACAAGCTGCATTGTTGCAGAAATAATGCAGAGAACCTAGATACAGAATGAGAATGAGGAGAACGTGAAAGAGAAATATGCTATATCTGATCAAGTACACCATCTTGACTGTTCTGAGCAGGATCTGGAGTTTCATCTTCACTGCAAACAGCTCAACTCCGGTGGGACTTTGATAAATGAGAATGGCTTTGGGATCCTTTTGTAACCTTCCTCAACGGAACCAAGCATAATGACAAACAACATCACCACACAACCAAAGCCCACGACTAGAGAAGAACTTCTTTAGACCTCATTTATCACAGTCATGAAAACCGAGCTTGACAGTGGGCCTGTGGGACTTGAACAGCTCCGCCACCCTCGCACACAACAAAGATTCCAGACAAATGAGAAGCCACTCTTTCTGTGTGGCACCACGGCCACCATGTCTACACTTTCATCACAATGCTGCATACTGTCTGCTTTTAATGATGAAACTAAATAACAGACACGTGCAAGAGGGGGGATCCAGCAAACAAATAAAGACAAAAAGCAGCCCAATCTGAAAGTCCACCATAGATCCCATCGAGCTCATTGTCTGGACTGTACAGTCCTGAAAATTAACAAAAGTTGAGCCAAGATGATAATAAAAAAACAGTCAAACATGGGCAGGTTTATCATCCAATCCATCATCTCACCCCATAAACGAGGATATACTGTTAACCATCATTTAACAAATTACGAACCTCCCATTGGATAATTACTGCACAGATGATTATGTTTAAGCGATTTAACCATTTTAGCTTTATAATTTCACCTCCTGTGGTCGTGGAAAATATGTTATTCTGTTTCAGAAGCATCAAATGATTGCCATGCATTAACCAAATAATAACCAAATAACCAAAAATGTTTTTGGCAGCAACAGATTGTGTAAGTTGTCCCACTTAAAAGGATGATGTCTGTCATTTTCATCTTAGGTACACTTCAACCTAAGAATGTAAAAAAAATCCAGGAAATCACATTGTGTTTGGGATCATTGTCATTCTGGAAGATCCAGCCACATTTCATCTTCTATGCTTTCACTGACGGAAGGAGGTTTTTGGCAAAAATATGGCAGTAATCTGTGCGCTTGATTCAGTGCCTTGGAGAGTACAAACAGAAGCAGTGGCAGACGGTGGCATAGTACGACTGATACTGAAATATGTGGTAATAGTGGTATATTGGTGCTACAGTGGCCCAGTACCCTTACTAGGACAGCCTAACTAAGGTGAATTTAACACTGTCTGTGCTTAACAGGGTGATAAAGTGGACTTAATAATTGACACTGTGTCTGGGACTTTTACAGAAGGCCAGAGAAAACAGATTAGATTTAAACACTGAGACTGTGTCTGAGTCCCAAACACTGACCGTCAAGCTGTTCCACAGCGGCAGAGCTCTATATGAGAAGGATCTGCTCCCAGCTGGGACCTTCTGTACTTTGGGGACCAGTAGTGACCCCGCACCATTGATCGTAGGGGGTGTGGCGGGTCGTAAATAGCTAAGAGTACTGCGGGGGGAGACCATTTACAGCTTTACAGGTCAAAAGTAGAATTTTGTAGTCAATCCTAAATTTGATGGGTAACCAGTGCAGTGATTGTAAGACTGGGGTGATGTGGTCAAATTTCCTCATTTTAGTTAGAACTCTGGCTGCAGCATTCTGTACTAGCTGGAGTTTACTCATGCACCTACTAGAGCATCCAGACAATAATGCATTGCAGTAATCTAACCTTGATGTAATAAATGTATGGACCAACTTTTCTGCATAGTGCATTGAGATGGTGTTTCTTGTTTTTGAAATATTTCTAAGGTGAAAGAATGCTATCCTAATGATATTATCTACTTGTGAATCGAATGAGAGACCTGCATCAATGAGGACTCCTAGATCCTTTACTTCAGTACTTGGTGAGATAGAAAGGCTATCCAGAGTTATGATGTAGTCAACCAGCTTATGTCTGGCTGCTTGAGACCCAAGTACAAGCGCTTCTGTCTTATCAGGGTTTAACAGAAGAAAGTTGGTGAGCATCCACTGTCTAATGTCCTTCAGACAAATAGCAACGGACCTAGGACAGAACCTTGTGGAACACCAAACTCTACTTTAATATGTGAAGACAAATCAGCATTGATGTCCACAAACTGATACCGATATGATCTGAACCGTACAAGGGCTGTTCTCTTAATCCAAACAACATTCTCTAACCTGATCAATAGTGTCAAATTCTGCACTCAGTTCAAGCAGGACAAGCAGCGAGACGCGTCCCTGATCAGAGGCCAACCGCAGGTCATTAACCACTTTAACCAGCGCTGTCTCAGTACTAAATCCCGATGGATATACTTCATGGTTATTGTTGCTGTCTAGGTATGCGCTCAGCTGCTGGGCTACGATTTTTTAAAACATTTTTGATATAAACAGAGGGTTGGATATCGGTCTATAGTTTGAAAGCTGACTACGATCAAGATCCGACTTTTTAATCAGGGGTCTGATGACTGCTACCTTGAACAAACTTGGTACGTGGCCAGTGCTAAGCGATGATAGGATTAATAATATCAGGTGCTACTTGTTTAAGGAACCTTGTTGGAATCGGATTACATTGATTTGACGACGAGATTAGTTTAATTAATTCATGCCCTTTAATAAGGTTGAAGCGTTCTAGTCGGTGGTCAGCTATTTGAAGATTTTTTTCCATAGAAATATCGACGGAGCTGTTTGTTGTGCTTTTAATGTTCTCTATTCGAAACTATTTTAGTATTAATGAAATTCATCAAATTAAAGAAATTCATCAAATCGTCGCTACTATGATGATATTTAGTGCTTGTCACGACCATGCGGGCATGACGAGGCAGGTGAACGGAGAGGAGGACGCAGAGTGACAGTATAGCTTGGCTATACTGTTAAACAGGAATCTAAAATAATTTTTGTAAATGATCTGAGATCATTTCAGATTGCGGAAGAATGACTATGTCTATTATATTTAAACCGAAGGTCAGTACAAGATACGTCAAACACGTACGTAGCTGAAATGCCAACAAAGCTCTCTTCAGGCCATTGACCAGTTCCCTCGTGTAGTTCTGAGCAGTTTCCTCAACGTTCTCTAGATCATTTGTACCCCACGAGACGAGAGCTTGCATGGAGCTCCAAGTCAAGGGAGATGACTTGGAGCACAAATTCCATTTTCTAAAAATTGCTCCAACAGATGATCTCATCTAAACAAGCTGCTTGCCTATAGTAAATGATTTCATTCCAGTCTTGTGCAGGTTTACAGTCTTGATCTTGGTGTCATTAGACACCAGGCCATGGTCCTTGGCCATGGTAGAGATTGGACATGGAGGTTTGAAGGTGTGGACAGGTGTCTCTTATACAGGTAATGAGTGAAGGATTTGGACTTGTGGAGATTGTTTTTTAAGTTTTTTTTAAGTGAAGTGATTGTCACATGTGATACACAGCAGCACAGCACACGGTGCACACAGTGAAATGTGTCCTCTGCATTTAACCCATCACCCTGAGTGAGCAGTGGGCAGCCATGACAGGCGCCCGGGGAGCAGTGTGTGGGGACGGTGCTTTGCTCAGTGGCACCTCAGTGGCACCATGGCGGATCGGGATTCGAACCGGCAACCTTCTGATTACAGGGCCGCTTCCTTAACCGCTAGGCCACCACTGCCCCTTTCCTGGACTCTCTACTTCCTGCAGAGGTTGAGGAGATCCTCTCCTGATGAAATAATGACCAGGTCTGATATGAAACATGTATGCGCATGTTAAACGTTTCTGACAGCGGTAGGCAATGTGCATCCAGGGTAGTTAAAGGTCCAGGTAGAGACACAACAGCAGGATAAATGTCATGGAAATTACAGTGTGCAGCACTGGATGTGGCAAAGTCACTCTGATTTATCAGCCACACCCTTTCCCTAAGCACACTGACAAGCCATCCCCTTAGGCTACATGATCAACCAGTTCCATCTGTGCCCAGACATTTTCTTGTGGAATCTGAAAAACATCTGAACATCTGTGTCATGAGAAAGGATGGTCATGTAACATTTATAATTCTTAAGAATGGGGGCAAAATATTATTTTATGAAGATTTATAATTTTAGCCTTCAAATGTGCTTGTTACATACATTGTAAAAGTTTTTGATAACACAGGGAATCACCAAGTATTTTTTTAAACAGCATTGTTTGCAGCTGAGAAATGAGAGATCAGCCTGTGTTATGAATATGATACTATTGACAATACTGAGATCTGTGGGTTTATCTATTCAAATAATTTAAATTACCTACCTTAAATTAACCTTCCATTAAGGGGAGCAAAGGGCCAATAAACACGCCTGTGGGTCAGTGAAGTGGTGCCACTGGGTGAGCCAGGGACACCATGGCATTACACATAATTATGAATTTCAAGCATATGGATGTGGAAAGCGGGTTTTTGCAGAAGGGGTGCCACCAACAAATGTGCCAAAAAGAAATGAGTTTTGTATTATATTTTTGTTATTGGGGGCTGTCAGTAATTTTTACTAGTAGTAGTAGCAGCAGCATCTTTAGTAGTATAAGAACTTATTTTAGAATTACTGATGGTGGATAAAATAAGTTAAACTAGTTTTACAGATCAATGTGGCATTTAGGCCTCAGATTTTCTCCTGCCTGTAATTGTCAGTGGCTTCCTGACAAAAAGTTATTACAATCAAGATGCCTGGATGTTCAAATCATACATTAATAATCAATTGCAGGAGCCCGGATTGCAGAATCTGGCTTTAGAGTCGGTGTGGGTAATTGACACAGACTAGACAGTGATGCGAGTTGACATTATGCATAAAACAGAGAAAATTCCTGGGCTGGCTGACTCTAAATCTCTAGAGAACACGGAGAACACCGCGACTGGGAGAAGACTCTCTGCAGAGCGGACCAGAAAAAATAAGCCTTTCCCTAATTCACAAAGCCTTGGCGGCTCCATTCTCCTTCACAACAGAATCAGAGGAGAAAGATCACTTGCAGGGACAACATGCTGCATCTTCACAGAAGTTAGATTCCCAGCAGAGTCAGAGATGAGCCACAACGATCCCATTACGCCAAAGCAGATGAGCACGACACAGAAAACGGAAGGGAGTTTTGGTTCTAAAGTCTAAGTTGGGAAGGGAAAGGCATGGTAATGTGAGGTTAATTCCAAATGGGGCATGAAGGGCTTGTTTGTAGATAGTGCTTGGACCAGTCATTAAGCTTTTTAAGTTCCCTGGGGCAGCGAATTAACAGCGTGAATCGATTCTCTATTGCAGGGAAGAACAAACGGTGGAGGATGACTGGATATGTTAACAGCTTTGTTGGAGCTTCTTTCTCAGTAAAGACATGTATAAACTCGCCTCTGTCCTGGGCTCAACATGTCAGGAGAACAACTCAGAATATTCTGCTCTCAGAATAATGCGCCTTTTCAACATCACAGCCGCTCCAGGGAGCCCTGGAGAAAGAATTTTTGGGATATCATACAGGTCCAGCCCCCCTCTCCACCAACTGCAGGCATTGCAACCCATTTCCTTTCATTTCGCTGGAGACAGGAATACAGGGCCTGTTGAGATCAGCTTTTCCATCTTTTTCTTTTTTTTTTTTACAGCCGGTTGTTTATTTTTCGGGGTTTTTATTCTTCATCATTTGGATGCCACCCACTGTGCCAGGCTGCTTTATGAGTCAGGGGCTTTTTTTGGTTCAGAGTTGTGTTCTCCCGTTCTTAACTGCATTCTCTGTTGTTAGGATGATTGGATGTCCCCTTGTTATACTTCACCCTCAATAACATTAAGCCTGTAAAATTATATCATGTAATGTATAATGGATGAATGTAATGATCATACAGATTGTTTTACACATTGTGTGTGTGTCTATGGAACATCCAAACATTTCAGCATTCCAGGGGGTGAGTACATTCTTTCATTTAAAGTTTGTTATAAGTTCATTCTAAGTACTATTCATGATAAGTACATAAAAAAAAAACAGGTTACACTGACCAAAGTTAATAATAATGATAACAGTAATTAGGGCAATGGTTGGACTAGCAGGTAAGGAAGCGGACTCAGAAGGTTGCCAAGGTGCCACTGAGGTGCCACTGAGCAAACACACTGCTCCCCGTGCGCCTGTCATGGCTGCCCACTGCTCACTCAGGGTGATGGGTTAAATGCAGAGGACACATTTCACAGTGTCACCGTTTGCTGTGCTGCAGTGGTTCACAATGACAATCACTTCACTTTCATAATAATACAGCAGGGACAAACACAGAAGATCTAAACTAAAATATGTAGTCAGATACACCAAAAAATATATTAGACTGCAAAATAATGTGCTCATTTTACTATGAAATGTGGACAAAATGGTTTGTCTAGATACAGAATTCACAGCCACACATTCACAAGGTAGAAATGATCTCTGTTTAGTGATGATTTATCCTGCTTCTTATCATTATCGTCCTCAGCTGCACCCCTGAGAGGAATTCGCGTGTCTGTCACCTGCCACCCCACTGATAAGAGCTGGAGGCTCTCGGTCCCTCGCTCTGTTATCAGTATTAAACACCACTCACTCTCCTCTAGTCACACATTTATACAGTTACACAAATTTACACAGACATATTGTGTAATATTTTCTGAAAAAAAATCTATATTACATATACATTATTACTGGAATGGTAATAAATACAGTAAGAATTATATGGAGGGGATTTCTTGCCTCTTTCACACAGTGGAACGCAAAACCACCTTCATTCAGAAAAACAATTAGAAGAGATTAGAATGAATGAATTGGATGGTGAAAGTCACTGAAAAGTTCTTTATAATGGCCGCCATTCCACTGCAAGGCCCACAGAGAGCGCGCAGATGCAATAAAGGTCAGGGCCAAGAGTCCTTTGTATTTACATATCTACACAATATTTACAGCACTCAAGCACCATCATACACCACCTCAAACCCACAGTGTCCAAAGCAGTTCAAAGTCCTCAATGTCCAGCAAAATGACCAAAAATGGTGACCAACAGTGGAGGTGCACACCTCCTCCAGGACGGATCCCAGCGGAACCTCCGGCGTGGACTAGCAGAGAGGCGTCTTGCCCCGGCACCAGAATACACAACCACACCAGGAACAAAGAACAAGGAACACACAAACAAAAGGAAATAAATAAAGAAATGAGAAGAGTGGAACATACAAAACCAACCATGGAATATTCAACAGAACTTCCATGTGGGTTCCTCTGACTGTGCCCAGTGATTGTGGCATTTGCCACCTGGTCACACAGCCCTGCTTGCTACTCTTTCTGGGATATGGCTGTAGGACTGACCCCCCTAATCTCCCCCCAGTGCCCCCTATAGGCCAGCGAGTGAAACTGAGTGCAGGTTAAAAGGAACAATGTCCCCTGTACACAGCATTAAAGTGAAGTGATTGTCATTGTGAAACACTGCAGCACAGCACACCATGCACACAACAGAATTCGTCCTCTGTATTTAACCATCACCCTTGGTGAGCAGTGACAGGCGCCCAGGGATCAGTGTGTGGGGACGGACATCAAGGAGACCTCAGTGGCCCCTTGGCGGACCGGGATTCGAACCGGTGACCTTACAGGCTTGGCCCCCTGCCATGTAAAATTTTATCAAATCTCTTATGTTTGCAAATGTAAATATTTAAATATTTTTTTATTCAGTGTGATCATTAGATGAGTCAGAACAGTCCAGGCATTCATTAAATCATCATTTCATCATTTCATAGACAGGAACAGAAAACTGCTCAGCAGCACTCGCCTCCCCCGACACCCCAGCTCCTGTTTAAGGCATAAAAAGAAAAAACTCTTTTACTTTAGTTTGTCAAAATTGAGTTGAAAGTGGAAAAGCGGTGATACTTTCAGGGCATGTGAGAAAAGCAGGTCTGGGAGGTGTGAGAGATGGGTGTCTGATGGTGGTTTCAGCACAGAGGAAGTCAGGAAGAAAGAACAACGGGAGATCACTTTTATCTGTGGCAGAATGGGAATGTACAAAAGAAAAAGGGTAAAAGACGTAGAAGGAGGCAGAGGGAGGAAGGAGCGAGAAGTGGACATAAGACTGCATGAACACGTTCTACCGTTCCATGAGCTGAAGGGAAAACCGGAGCAGATACACACAGGACACTTTTTACTGAATATGTGGCTGCTGTTTCCAGGGCAGTAATCCCCAAGCAAGTAGTATTGAAACCCACAGCCCCACTGCTATACATGCTAGCATAGTGCCACCAGTCCAAACCATCAACTCAACCATCGCTCACCTACCATGGAGGAGGTCTATCCATACCTCAAGCCATTCCAAATTCATAATTAATGAAATTAGTGAAAATTAAGTGTTTGATACACTGCAGCACAGCACACGGTGACACATTGAAATTTGTCCTCTGTATTTATTCATCACCCTTGGTGAGCAGTGGGCAGCCATGACAGGCGCCCGGGGAGCAGTGTGTGGGGACCATGCTTTGCTCAGTGGGTCCTCTTCTCACCCGCTAGGTCACCACTGCACTGCCATGAGGGAATACGGTGTCATGAAGGGAATAATTAGTCAGCAACAATATTTAGATTCGTGGTATGTGTCAAAGTAACGTTCACATTAATGAAAGCCCAAGGTTTCCTCGCATCACATTGCTTTTGCCAGATCCCTTCTTCCTGGAGTTCTTGTGTTCCCCAGGTAAGCAACAGAAGCACCTGGCCATCCATTTACATTTACATCATTTGCCAGACATTCTTATCCAGAGCGGCTTACATAAGAGTTTTAAAATATCCATCATAGAAATCCCTCATTTGGTTCACTAGAACCCGATCTGTAAATAATATTAGCCTTTTTGATCCAATTATTTCCTAAAAGGAATCTTTTTAGTTAAAAATTTTTAATTAATTGTGATTCAGCTGTTGGAACATCTAGTGGAAGTTCAGTCCACCACCTTAAAGCCAAAACAGAAGAGTCCAGATGTCGCTTTGGATAAAAGCGTCTGCCAAATAAAGTAAAGTAAAGTAAAGTAAAGTATGCTTTCCTTGTACTTTGAGAGATGGTGGTACAAGTAAAGCAGTGCTGGAGGATTAGACAGCTTGAGGGGCAAAGAGAGGAGTGATGAGAGATCTGAGGTAGGAGGGTGAACATCTGGCAGAAAAGAGTTGGGTTTCACCTGCATAGCAGTGATAGTATAACATGTACAAGGATATGATCTCACCAAGATTTTTGTAGTAAAGAAAGAACAGAAGAGGTCCAAGTACAGAGCCCTGAGGGACACCAGTAGAGAGCTTACGAGGAAGAGACGTGGTCCCCTTACATATCATCTGATAAGATCGGTCCTCCAGACAAGAATCTATCTGCTCCCATGCAGAGCCACTAATTCCAAAGCTCCTAAGGATGGGAAAGAGGGCCTTGTGGTTAACTGTAAAATGCTGAGGAAATGTCCAGAAAGATTACAATTGATGACAATTTTGTTGAAATAACAGCATGTAACGGCCAGAAGAACATTGGGGCCAAGAATGAGTTCAATGTAACCCTCCATGAACTTGATCTGTCTTTTCTGTCACAAAGCTTGTGATGAATGCAGGTGGAGTGTGGGAGCACCAGAAAAAACTCCACACCATTCCACACTCTTACAATGAACTCAACGACTCAGGACTGCAAACTCTGCTGTGTAAAATCATTGCTATAGTCAGCAGCAGACCCCTCATTGTAGACACTTTACACAGTCACCTCATCCAACTGAGGAACAGCCCAGTACTGTATACACCTGGCATGTTCCTGCGAGAGGACTTGCCTGGAGCTGCTGGAAATTGAAACCTGCCACCAAAAAGCCGATACCAAAAAACCCCAAATAGGTGATGTAGTGATGGACATTGATGAACTGTCACCTAGAGGTGAGTGTCATTGAGACAGTGAAGGAGAATGTTAGAGTTGTAAATGTTCTTGTGGCTGTTACACAAAAGGAGATGTAAGACATGGGTGAACATTTGGGCAAGTCCAGAAGGTGGTCCTGTTGTAAGAGGGTTCTTAAGATTATTTTATGTCTTAAGCTGCATATGAGTTAAAGGTCCTGTCAAGTTGAGTTATTTCTAAAGTGAAACTTATTGTTTGGTGGGACATGTCCTCTTTTTGATACATTTACATTTTACATTTATCAGACGCCTTTATCCAGAGTGACTTACAATCAGTAGTTATCAGTAGTTACAAGGACATTCCCTCCCTGGAGACACTCCGGGTTAAGTGTCTTGCTCAGGGACACGATGGTAATAAGTTGGTTTTGAACCTGGGTTTTCTGGTTCAAAGGCGAGTGTGTTACCTGCTAGGCTACTACCACCTCTTGAGACCACCCCTTGAGACCTGGAAACTATGTCCAGCCAGGTTTTTGCCTCAACGCCTTTTTACCTCTGTTTGCTCTCGTGGAGTGGTTTCCTGCTCACTCACGCTAGTCAAAGTACCTCTAGCAACTAAAGGTTGTATCGCAACGTCACAAAGCCTGGACCATCTTCCAGAGGAGACGCTACATGTTATGTCATTCTGTATGTTATGCTAGTGAATAGGAAATATGACCTTCTGGTGGAAGAAGTCATGTTTTCTTCTTGACAGCTGAATATGGGATTGAAACTTTCTGCCATTTTTTTTCTTGCTCCGCCATACAACTTCATTTCCATCCAGACTATCCTGTTCGGATTTAGTAACATGGATACTGCTCCACCTACAGAGCTGTTTCAGCAACACTTTCCTGAATTTAATCCGAGTTGCAGCCACCTACTCACTATACCTGGCCAGACCGCCCCACCCAGCTCACCCAGACCCAGGAGGAAGTATGTCACCTTGGAAGAGGGCTGCGTTCTGGATGAGGAGCAGTTTCAGCTGGCTGGTGGAGGCCTGCAGGTTGGACTCCATGTTCTGCTTGGCGGTGAGCAGGTAGCGCTCCTCCATCTTGCGCGTGCAGCAGCTCAGGCCCTTGGACTGACAGACCTGGAGATCCATGCCTGGAAACCAGATATCAAGAGGAAATTTACTTCCTTAACATGGAAGTATTTTAATTGCAGATTTTTGTATTGTTAGAAATGTGTCCTAATTGTTGACAAATGAAGACATCGTGGAAATAAGAGCACCACCATCAAGTCTGGTTGGAATCCCAGAATGCTGTTTACATGTGTGCTGTTCATCATATCCAGAGTCCTGATGATGCTTCAGAGCTGAGATGTACAGTTCATCAGCACAACTGGGAGAAGCTGGAGACCCTGGAGGAAACCAGCACAGAGAGACCTGAGTCTGCATTCAAACCCACATCCATGGAGGAGCGAGGCGTATTTTCTATGTTTATGGGTCACAGAAGTCACTGGAACTTTTATTTCAAATATATGAAACATTGCAGCCTTGAGCGCAATCCTAGTCAGGCACTACAATTATTGTTCAAGATCTGCACTAAAAATTCACACAGTTCCACAAATCCAACAAAAAGATGAGGAATGTGGGCACATTTTTGTTTTTTTTCCTCTCCACGATGAAAAGAGCCAGAAGAAAACGTCAAGGACTGAATTTATTGACAGTTCACCCACGATCGCAGGTTTGTCAAAAGGTAAGTAATTGGATGTGCAGAGCGACTTTGAGTAGAAAACGGCTTCTATTCACCAGTAAATGTTGGCACTGGAGCAAATACATTAAATTAAAAACACAGAAATAGGAAGTCACATCCGTTTTTCATGTTTAAAAATCTGCAGCGATCAAGGACCTTGCAGTTCACGTGGCTTGAAATTTTTTTTTTTAATTTTAAAAGTTGTGAACCGTACAAGAGAGTCACCACACCACGACACCAAGCACAACTACCACTGAACCCGTAAAAACACCAGTCTACAGAGCTAGGAGTGTGTGTATGTTTGTGTCCACACATGCACGTGTGTGTGTCTGTGTGTGTGTGTCTTTATATGTCTGCACATGCGAGTGTGCATGTGTGAGCGTGTGTGTGTTAATTTACATGTCTGCACAGGCGTGTTTATGTGTGTGTGTGTGCTTGTGTGTTTGTGTGCGTTTGTGTGTCTTTACATGTCTGCACATGTGTGTGTGTGCTCATGTGTGTGCATGTGTATTTGTGAGTGTGTGTGTTTGTGTGTATGCGTGCTTGTGTGTGTGTGTGTTTGTGTGCGTTTGTACGCGTTTGTGTGTCTTTACATGTCTGCACATGTGTGTGTGTGTGCTCATGTGTGTGCATGTGTATTTGTGTGTGTGCGTGTTTGTGTGTATGCGTGCTTGTGTGTGTGTGTACGCATGTGTGTGTGTTTTGTGTGTGTGCGTGTGTATTTGTGTGCGCGCATGTGTGTTTGTGTGTGTGTGTGTGCGTTTGTGCGCGTTTGTGTGTCTTTACATGTGTGTCTTTACATGTCTGCACATATGTGTGTGTGTGCTCATGTGTGTGCATGTGTATTTGTGTGTGTGCGTGTTTGTGTGTGTGTGTTTGTGTGTATGCGTGCTTGTGTGCGTGTGCGCATTTGTGTGCGCGCATGTGTGTTTGTGTGTGTGCGTGCGTATTTGTGTGTGCGTGCTTGTGTGTGTGTATTTGTGTGCGCGTGTGTGTTTGTGTGCGTGTGTTTGTGTGTGCGTGTTTGTGTGTGTGCATGTTTGTGTGCGTGCTTGTGTGTGCGCGTGTGTTTGTGTGTGTGCATGTTTGTGTGCGTGTTTGTGTTTGTGCGTATGTGTGTGCGCATGTGTGCACGTGTGTTTGTGTGTGTGTGCGTGTTCATGTGTGCGCGTGTGTTTGTGTGCGTGCTTGTGTGCATGCTTGTGTGTGTGTGCATGTGTGAGTGTGTGCGTGTGTTTGTATGCGTGTGTGTGCGTGCTTGTGTGTGTTTATGTGTGTGCATATGTGTGTGTGCGTGTGTTTGTATGTGTGCGCATGTGTGCACGTGTGTGTGCGTGCTTGTGTGTGTGTTCGTGTGTGCATGTGTGTGTTTGTGTGTGCGCGTGTATGTGTGTGTTTGTGTGTTTGTGTGCGTGCTTGTGTGCGCGTGTGTTTGTGTGCGTGCTTGTGTGTATGTTTGTGTATGTGCGTGTGTGTATGTTTGTGTGTGTGCTTGTGTGCGCGTGTGTTTGTGTGCGTGCTTGTGTGTATGTTTGTGTGTGTGCTTGTGTGTGTGTGTGTGTGTGTGTGTGCGTGCGTGCTGTCACAAATTTTGTCACAACAGACTCTTCAGGCACAAGGCGAGGAGCAGACGTCTCTCTTCTCATCCACCTGAGGGGCTGAAGTGACTCTGATGTGACAGATGATTTTGTAAACAAACATCAGTGCGGTCCAGGAAACGCACCACACGCAGACGGAGGAGCTTCTCTAATATCCAGAAATGCCTGAACAACCATCATAACACACCGTAATTTTCCTTATTAATAGCAGATCTGTATCTGCAGCATCATGGTCCTCAGTACAGGAGCTCTGCAGGGGTGCGGGGGTACAGTCCTCTGCTGTACCCCTTCTGAACACCATCATCTCAAACCACGATGAGACGGGCTGTCGAGAAACCACCTCCAGCTGAACGTCAGCAAGACCAAGGAGCTGGTGGTGGACTACAGCAGGAGACCCTCATCATCAGTGGGAATCCAGCTTACCTGGGCGTCCACAACTCAGATGACCTGACGTGGTCTGAACACATCCAGGCTGGGTCTAAAAGGGCCAAACAGCGGCTGTACCACCGGTTCACCGCAGCTCAGAAAGTTGGGTGTCTCCAGACGTCCCTTAAGACTTTCTACACCGGCGCTGTGGAGAGCAGCCTGGCACAGAACCTCAATTCATGGTTTGGTAATACAAAGCCCTACAGAGGGGGATCCATGCAGCAGAACATTGCTGTAGGTCACCTCTTCAATCTCTGCAGGACATCAGGGCCATCAAGGTTATTAAGGACATAACCAAAAAGCAGCCTGTCTCAGCGTCTGGAATCAAGCAAAAGAGTCTGAAGCTTCATGTCCAGGACAGAGAGACTCAGGAGGAGTTATCTGAACCAGGACCTGCCACCACACCTCACACTGGGAACATCTGAATGTTCGTTATTGTCGCTGTTTCACCACTACCCTGTAATCTAGCACAATCCATGCACTGAAACTCAGTGCTTTACTTTATTTTACTTAACATACTGTGTCGGTGCAGTATCCATAGCCACCACACACTGATGTCTGTGTCTTATGTTCTCCTCCAACACAAATATTTTCTTGCATTTTTTTGCATTTTATGTTTCCCTTTTGTTCTTTAACCAGACACAGCAAAAAACTGAGCGATTCAGGATGCATTTCACGGCATGTTGTACTGCTATAACTATGCAGGTGCCAAATAAAAATCTTGAATTTTGAAATCTAGAATCCAACAAGTTCCTGTAATGGTAATCAGTTACGGGTGTAATTACATTCCTGTTGCTTACTGGAAGACTCACGGTTTTTACATCGTACACATGGGACTCAGCACCTATAAAAATCCCTGTGAGTTGGATGTTGCTAGTTGAATGCGATGAGCCGCCGGTCCTCATCATGGAACCTCATCATGCATGCCGCATCCTCCCACCGAAAGCCGGCACTAAATGGTTCAGATCTACTGCTAGTCAGCGTCTGCAATGATATAGGAAAGAAATGCCAGAAAAGCAAATGCTCCAGATAAATCTAAATATAAAATTCTTGCCATATAAAGCTTCTGTGCACACCATGGTCAAAGTGACATATGCCTTCGCCCAATAGAAACGAGGCATTGAAGCGGGATGTGAAACCAAGATGGAGGTGAGGTTGAACTTAGTGATTTAATTAATGCTATTGCAAGTGAAAGATGGGACGTCACAGGACCATGGCCTTTCTACGCTTTTGTTTTGCACAGCGGCCGTCTGTAAGAAGAGATGTCGCGGAGCCATGACGTTCCTGTGCCTTTGTTGTGCATGAAGATTCAACGTTTTACATGTCTTTTGTCGGACAGCATTGCAACATTTGCCGGTCCTCCCCCGAGCCAAACGTGTGAGGTGTCGGCCGTTGGGACCACCCACTCTCTTGGTCTTACCCAGACGGGAGGAACAGGGGGCGTGACGTCAGAAACAACAGGTTCTGATTGGTCTGTGACAGCTTCCTGTAGACCAGGGGTATAAAGATCTGTTCACGTGTGGGGAAGGGACTTCACTTTCTTTCCCAGCTGGCTTTCCATCGAAACCGGATTTTCTGGTTTTCGAGTCTGCTCTCTCCTCTCATTTTTCTCATGGCTTTTCTCTCTCTCTCTCTCTCTTTACTCTTTCTTCTCCTTTTTGTTTTCTCTGTAACCTTGGTATCTTTTAACATTCAATATTCACATGTAACTACAATAATTATTTACCGGTGTTAATAAATTAGAAACTGTTCATTTTTAACCTCTATTGTGCCATGCCTCTTTCTGCCCGGTAACATCAAGTTGGAGTGATTTGAATACAGTACTTTTGTGTGTAGAGAGAGAGTTTTTTTTATATGTTCTCTCTTCACACGTTTTTACACAAGTAAGGTGGTCTGAAATGTTGGGTGCTGGTTTACTGGGACGGAGGTGAGATGGGTGGAGGAAACCCAACTATCCGTAAAGTTCCTCACAATATTCAGTGCTCTTCAATGTTAAAAATATGATTTAGTTGTGGTTTATAACTGTATGATCTTAAAGTAAAATCGTTCTGAAGTGTGACCCATTGGTGGCTGTATTATATCTATTTTTTTTATTAAATTGCAGTATATGTCGGAGTGCCTAGACGACCTCATGAACTGAGAAGACCCCCTTTTCAGCGCAGAGCATGGCATGGTGGATTATTTGTGCCCTTTTCCCCTTTTCAATAAACTGCTACATTTTCTTCCAACCCTCAGAGTTCATAGTGTCCTCCCTTCCCCCCTGGTGCGCGACACCTGCAGTGCTTCCTCCCTTCTTCCTTATTCTCTCTGTTCTCCCAGGCCTACAGAGAATCTCTGTCTCCTCTGTACTAGTTAGAGGTGGTGGAAAGTAAACATCTGTGTTGAAGATGGAATCAGAGTCTAAGAGAGCAACCACGTAACTGG
The DNA here is from genome assembly GCF_900700375.1 of Denticeps clupeoides. Lineage (NCBI taxonomy): Eukaryota > Metazoa > Chordata > Actinopteri > Clupeiformes > Denticipitidae > Denticeps > Denticeps clupeoides. The sequence goes on along the minus strand of NC_041724.1, from coordinate 18,924,728 downwards.
GACTTGGGGACTCACTCTTTGCCTTCTCTTTAAGATGAGAAAAGGACTAATAAAACAACAAAAATTACTTTTATTACGATCAGAACAATAAAATAAACACAACTTTAAACTGCAACCAGATTCTAGAAAGATTGGGACATTCCTGAAATCACACAGAACACATAACAAATGTTCCGACTAGGAAACTGTTCACATTTATCCAGTAGTCGACATGTCCTGTTCAGCAGCGTCATACGTTGCCTGTTCTCTTCATAGAGTCATTTGTGTGCTGCTAAAGACTGTGAGAACCATTGTAAACTCCAAACCAAATCCTGCTGGACCACCATTCATATGGAAGGCTGGCATTTTTTTTGTATTGTTCAAATAAATCTACCATTAAAATGAGAGACTGATCATTTAATTGTTAGTGGGCCAATTATAAAAATCTGCAGGGGACCTAAACCATCTACTATCAGAACCAAATCAGTCTGGTTTAAAATCTGCTCGCTCCACAGAGTCTGGTCTTCTGGCAGTTACAGGTAAACTATTCGACCAGCAGCCTTTAACATAACATTGTGGTGAACAGTTATAACTTCCTACCAGACCCTGACCAGCTCTTCACGCTGAAGCACCACAGCGTTGTGGTGAACAGTTATAACTTCCTACCAGACCCTGACCAGCTCTTCACGCTGAAGCACCACAGCGTTGTGGTGAACAGTTATAACTCCCCTCCTGACCCTGACCAGCTCTTCACGCTGAAGCACCACAGCGTTGTGGTGAACAGTTATAACTCCCCTCCTGACCCTGACCAGCTCTTCACGCTGAAGCACCACAGCGTTGTGGTGAACAGTTATAACTTCCTACCAGACCCTGACCAGCTCTTCACGCTGAAGCACCACAGCGTTGTGGTGAACAGTTATAACTCCCTTCCAGACCCTGACCAGCTCTTCACGCTGAAGCACCACAGCGTTGTGGTGAACAGTTATAACTCCCTACCAGACCCTGACCAGCTCTTCACGCTGAAGCACCACAGCGTTGTGGTGAACAGTTATAACTTCCTACCAGACCCTGACCAGCTCTTCACGCTGGAGCACCACAGCGTTGTGGTGAACAGTTACAACTTCCTACCAGACCCTGACCAGCTCTTCACGCTGGAGCACCACAGCGTTGTGGTGAACAGTTATAACTTCCTACCAGACCCTGACCAGCTCTTCACGCTGGAGCACCACAGCGTTGTGGTGAACAGTTATAACTCCCTTCCAGACCCTGACCAGCTCTTCACGCTGAAGCACCACAGCGTTGTGGTGAACAGTTATAACTCCCTACCAGACCCAGACCAGCTCTTCACGCTGAAGCACCACAGCGTTGTGGTGAACAGTTATAACTCCCTACCAGACCCTGACCAGCTCTTCACGCTGAAGCACCACAGCGTTGTGGTGAACAGTTATAACTCCCTACCAGACCCTGACCAGCTCTTCACGCTGGAGCACCACAGCGTTGTGGTGAACAGTTATAACTCCCTACCAGACCCTGACCAGCTCTTCACGCTGAAGCACCACAGCGTTGTGGTGAACAGTTATAATTCCCTACCAGACCCTGACCAGCTCTTCACGCTGAAGCACCACAGCGTTGTGGTGAACAGTTATAACTCCCTTCCAGACCCAGACCAGCTCTTCACGCTGAAGCACCACAGCGTTGTGGTGAACAGTTATAACTCCCTTCCAGACCCAGACCAGCTCTTCACGCTGGAGCACCACAGCGTTGTGGTGAACAGTTATAACTTCCTACCAGACCCTGACCAGCTCTTCACGCTGGAGCACCACAGCGTTGTGGTGAACAGTTATAACTCCCTTCCAGACCCAGACCAGCTCTTCACGCTGGAGCACCACAGCGTTGTGGTGAACAGTTATAACTTCCTACCAGACCCTGACCAGCTCTTCACGCTGGAGCACCACAGCGTTGTGGTGAACAGTTATAACTCCCCTCCTGACCCTGACCAGCTCTTCACGCTGAAGCACCACAGCGTTGTGGTGAACAGTTATAACTTCCTACCAGACCCTGACCAGCTCTTCACGCTGAAGCACCACAGCGTTGTGGTGAACAGTTATAACTTCCTACCAGACCCTGACCAGCTCTTCACGCTGGAGCACCACAGCGTTGTGGTCTTTTCCTGACCCAGATCTTCAGGGACCTCTGTGAATGTGCACCCCATGGCAGCTCCTGACAGCTTGAACATGCTGCCAAACCACGGTGCATTAATACAGCTTCACTAAGAATTCTAACGCAACTTTTTATATGCAGCATAAAAGTAAAAAACTACATGCAGATGCAGCGTTATCTTCACTTCACATGAAAAAACCATTCGCTGCTCCCGGTCCTTGTTCTTGTCTGGAAACCAGGTTTATGTGGCTGCTCTCCACCGATTTAGTCCAGAATTTGCTGCTCATGTGGTTCAATCAGCGCCAAATACGATGAAAGAAAGAAGATTTTAGCACAAGTTCCTGTTGAGTGGAGGAATTACCTGAGAGCGGAGTTTCCGGAGCCCACTTCATCCCCGGGTAGAGGAACTGGAAGGAGGAGCGGACCTCCTGGCAGCCGGGCACCTGAGCGCCGGGGCAGGGGGGCGGCAGGAGGGAGAAGGCGACCAGGAGAAGAGCCATGGTGCTGGTGGTGGTGGTGGTGATGGACATCAGGCGACCAGCAGCCAGGCTCCGGGAACAAACTCCCGCGTCTGAGGAGGAGAGAGCCGGTGAAGACGGGGTCCGCGCCGGCGACGCCGCACTGGCGCCCTCTACAGTCCCAACGCGGAACTCGCCGCTGGTGACGTCACGCCGACTGGAGATGAACAGCCTTTCAGACGTGATCAAGCGCTCTTCAATGCACTTCTCACACGAACAATCAGATGGCAAATGGATTTCTTTTCTCTGAAGTCGAAAATTTCAGTATGCCCGCAGTACAGTGAGACATTCCCTGAAAGACAAAGCTGGTTTCTCTCAACATTAATGCACAAACAAAAAACTTGAAAACTATTTTCAAGTCAAAAAAGATCAAATTATTTCTAAAGTGTGTAGTGATTGTCACATGTGATACACAGCAGCACAGCACACGGTGCACACAGAAAAATTTGTCCTCTGCATTTAACCCATCACCCTGAGTGAGCAGTGGGCACCATGACAGGCGCCCGGGGAGCAGTGTGTGGGGACGGTGCTTTGCTCAGTGGCACCTCAGTGGCACCTTGGCGGATCGGGATTCGAACCAGCAACCTTCTGATTACGGGGGCGCTTCCTTAACCGCTAGGCCACCACCGCCCCTGCCCCTGGACAACTTCACTTGTTCAACAGAAGTTGTCCAGAACCTGGTGCGACAAACAAGGTAAGAGGGTGCTCTTTTAAGAAGCAGTTGAAAACCCACTTGTTCAAAAAGTATTTCAGATGAATCTAACACTTACACACACTGCACACGTTGTAAGTAGCTCTGGATAAGGGCGTCTGCCATATGCCGTAAATGTAAATGCCCAAAATATATATAAAAAAAAATTTTCTTCGTCTAGCACTTAACAATTTCCGAGCATGTTCTTTTTCTGACAAGTTAGGCCTTATCAGGACTCTAAGTTTTTGTAAACTCAAAATCTATAGAATCCGAACAAGAATTGCTGGTGTTCCTCCTGTAAGTGTCTGCTAGGTAAAGTAAGGTAAAGGATGAAAATTCCATGTGTGGGGAGTGTAGTCCTTCAAACGCACAACGTTGAAAAAAAGTGAAAATTTCATATACATACACAAAGTCAGGAAGATAAAGAACAGTGAAGTGAGGCGATTCGAACCCACGCAGGCAGGAGTCTGCCACGGCATCATGACACAGATTGGAAAAGGAGTTGCAAACATTCCTCTGCCGTTAAATGATATTGAAGTGAAGTGAAGTCAGTGACATATTTAAGATGGTTCGAGATGTATTTTCTAGCAGGAAGTGGTCATCAGAAGATTGTCCCCGACACCATTATACCACCAGCAGCAGTCGGAACGACTGAAACACAGCAGGATGGAGACCAGACAACGTTCCAATCTTCATTTGTACTCATATATTTTGTCTGAAAGTTGAGTCGTGGCAACTGGACTTTCTTTCTTTAAGGTAGATACATTTCATTCTGCATCCACAGAACTTTGTCAATCTGAGGGAAGTTGGCTTGTGTCCACAATTTTATCCTCCAGGCAGGGGGAGGGGGTGGGTGGATGTGACGGCCCCGCCCTGGCAGCTCCTCCAGACCCAGAGCAGATAAGTTGTGTCTCCACCTCCACCTCTGTTGAGTGATGGTTTGTTCATTTGCACATGCAAAGCTTCCCTCACTCCTCTCTCAAACCACCTATCTTCTCTGTCCAATATTTTCGTCCAAAAATGAGTGTCCTTTGTCCTTGTGGTGAAGGTACACAGCTGATTCTGGCCCTGAGGTGTTGCTCCTTCTGTACTGGGCCAATGGACAGATATGTGGTGTTCCCTAAAAATCCTTTTCAGTCTTTCAGACGCACCAGTCATATATGGAATGACCAGGTTCTTCTGTGGTCCTTTTCCTGTTAAATCCTGTTAAAAGTCCCACTTGGGATATCCACAGGTTTTAAGAGCCGTCTTCAGATGGCTGTCTTCCTTAGTTCTGGCTTCTGTGGTGGTGGGAAAGTTCTCTGCTCTATGGTACAGAAGAAGAGCAATGTAGTGGATGCTGTCCAGTGCAGTGAAGAGTGCTCCGAGCTGTACATTGAGGAAATATACTGTTCACCCCCCTCCCCTGCTTTAGTTTCACTTAACAAGCCTATTGAAGGAGGGAGTGAGGTGAAACGTCTCTACATAAGAAAGAAAGTCCAGTTGCCACGACTCAACTTTCAGACAAGTTCACCTGGATGACTGAGACACCTGGATGACTCTCTCAACATCAACACTACATAGGACAGAACTCTAATACACTCCAGCACTTTCACTCACTCTGGACTCCTTGCACAAAATCTTTGTGCTTTTTTTTTTCTTCTTTACATTGTCTTTCACTCATTTGCACGCCTTCACCCTACCTGTTACACATATATTTTATGTTAAAGATGTGTAATATTTGGTTATGTTTGCAATATTTGCATATTGGTTTTCATTGTATACTTGCAACATTTGCAATACTGTGGTCTGTAGCAGTCACAAAAAGCATTTCACTGCATATCATACTGTGTATGACTATGTATGTGACAGATAAAATTGGAATTTGAGAATCTTCACAGACATACTCATTTATTTATTCATCATCAGCACAATGAGAAGAACCAAAATAGGAACCAAATTAGAGAAGAAACCAACATGATACTAATATTGACTTGAAACATGAGGAAAATGTATAAATAAATCAAATACCAAAAATAATAATTCATTATTATTTGGGAACACAGAAGAAGGATTGTCCTCTATGTGTCCTCCAGCCACCTAGTTGTAGAAGGAGCTTTAGTGGATTTCCAGCAAAAAAGATCATTTGTACGAACTTCCAGCCTTTGCTGCTACTGCATTTTATATTTGCACTGAACATGCAGGATCTTCATAAGGATCTTCATCAGATCTGTTCAGAAATTGCTACATCAACAAAAAAACACAATAATTGTTGAGGATTTTGGAATGAAACAAAACCTCACCACACTTTTTCCTGTCTATGTGTGGCATGTGAACTGTGTAAGATTTTGGGCTGATGCAGTTGCTGTCAAGTTCTATTTCATATGCAATGATACCAAACATCCAATGGCAAAAATCACTCATCAGGACTAATTCCAGAGGGGGGCATTAAAAAAAGGGTGCTGCTGACACTTCCTCAAATGTCTCATATATCACATCACGCTGCTTAAGATAACAATATATGTTGTCTATGTGAAACATGCCAGAAGTGTGGTGATCAATAACCAGTTTTAATGCATTAAAACCTCACTTCAGCCATCTGGTGGGTTACAGAAGGCTGCTGTGCAAATGTATGCCAATAAAAACACCTTGCCGGACAAGTGTCCTCCAGGACCGGGTGAGCCCTGTTGTAGACCGCCGTGGGATATTTGCATGGATTTGCACAGTGAGACAGATCTAAGATGTCTCACCTCAAATTCCGAACTGCTGAGACCCTAATAAAGAACTAGTTCACTCATTTAGTTACAGTAAAGAAAGACACACACACCCCTACACATCTCTACATCAGACTACTTCATGACCTAAAGTTCCCCAGATCGGCCAAGTTCTCAAGTTCTCCTAAAAAGCAGCTTCTTCATTCAAAATGTCGATTCGTGCGGTTTATTAATTCATCTCCACCCAAACATAAATAAATAAATAAAAATACACAGCCCCGATCAAGAAATGGTGTCAATCGACATAAATGTTAGTTTTGTAGGTTTTGTTGAACGGTTTGTGAAATTGGCGAATCTGCTGCCGCAGGAAAACTTCCAGGCGCATGCGCAGTTGGTCCGAACCCGCGGAGTTGCGCTGCTCTTCGTCGTTTTGGGGGTACATCTGCCGAGTTCCAGCTCGGCCATGGGGGCTCCTTACGACGGGAAGACCCACTGGGTGGAGGACTTGTTTCGGCCGCACTTCAGCCGGCAGGAGGTCGTGAGGAGCCTGACTGCGCTGCAGCCTGCAGGCCTGGACCCTTCTCGGGCCGAGAGGAGGAGGAGGATGTACGAGGATCTTCTCGCCCAGCCCAGTTCCCCAGCGGGGGAGGACGAGCAGAGCTCCACCATCTGGACCCGGGCCGAGGTGGCTGCTCTGATCGGGGCGCTGCGGCGGATGGAGCTGGACCGCTGGACGGAGCAGATGCAGAGGAGACGCATGCAGGACACGCTGGACGAGCGGGACCAGCAGCTGCTCCTCTCCAGACAGGAGGCCGAGGCCCTCAGAGCCCGGGTCCAGGCTCTGGGGATCGAGATGCAGAAGAAGGTGGAGGAGACAGCCAGGTATAGAGAGGAGCTGCAGGAGAAGGTGGAGGAGACAGCCAGGTATAGAGAGGAGCTGCAGGAGAAGGTGGAGGAGACAGCCAGGTATAGAGAGGAGCTGCAGGAGAAGGTGGAGGAGACAGCCAGGTATAGAGAGGAGCTGCAGGAGACCAGGACGGAGTGCCGCAGGTTATCTCGGGAGATGGCAAGGCTGAGCCAGCAGCAGAAGGCAGAAGATCAGACATGTGCAGAGGTGGCCGGGACGGAGCAGGACGAGCTGCTGTGCAGGCTGCAGCAGGAAGTGGAGGACGTCAGGGCCGAGCTGGAGGCAGAGAGACGGTGTCACCGCCGCAGTCAGACAGCCCTGGAGGTCCTGCGTAGACACTTCACAGGTGGACTGGTCTCAGAGTGGGACTAGACTCTGATGTAGAAACTCCCATAACCCCCCAGTTTCTACCTTGTACACTACAAATGAACTGAGGCACAAAAAGAACAAGTCAGTGTTATGGTTCATCTGGTTTATTTTTTGCTCTGTACTTTCTAATTAAAATATTTTTTACACATTGAGGTCTGTCCGAGAACAGCAAGTACATTTGGAAAAAAGGAAAGGCACAAGAAGATCTTAGTGAACATCCACAGCCAGCGCTGTGATGAAGGGAGATGTAAGCGGAGATACAGTAGTAAGCAGTAACCTGGTCAATCACGGTTGCGTTTCTGGAATAATAAGGCATTCCGGACAGGAGCGACCTTCATCAGAATTCCTCTCGCTCTGCTGTGTGGTTAAAGCGCTCATATTCATCAGTACAGCTGATGTATAAGAAACTAATGAACAAAATCTTAAGACACACACACATATATGCATGTATGATGTGAGTGGATGGAGTAAATTTGAAAAGAAACCAGGTCATACCCACCCCACAAGGGCAAAAGATTTGAATCAAATGTTATAATGAAGTGGAACACGGCTAACGATTCATTTCCAGACTGGGTTATTAAAACTACAACCAGAGTAAATATTAAATGCAAAAACCTAAGTTTAGTATACAGCATCTAGGAAACGAACACCTACGAGGTATGTAAAATGTGCAAAGAGGTTACATAAATGAGAACGTCAGCTATAGCAAGCACTTTTTTTTTTTTCCCAGTAGAATCGACAGGTTTCTGTACCCCCAAAACCAAGCCGGCTCCCCAGCAAGGTCCCCGCGTCCGGCTCAGTCAGGTCTAAAGGTGAAATGGTCCTCTTCAACCTGCTCCTGGAGGTGCTTCCAATGAAATCACACCACGCACACGTACATCGCTCAGCTGTATTGACCTGAATCCTCTGCACAGCTCATACAAAAAAAAAAAAAAAAAGATAATAAAAACAAGATGAAAGTTGAAACTAGACCGAGTAAGGAGTTCAACCTGGACAGATGCGAGGGGGAAAGAAGAATCATTTGTTAAGTGCGACGTGAGACATTTTTACTATGGATTAAAAACCACACCCTTTCAAAGCCCTTCCTATATTGCAGTGGGCCCAGAAAACAACATCCACCACGGGTTCCCGTCCTTCCTCCGAGAAGAACCAAGCGGCTCTCCTTCCAACGTACACTTTTAGTCAAATTAGAAAATAGCTACAACCACAGACAGGAAAAGTTTATGTTGAAGAGCTCCCAGCCAGCCCCAGGAAAATACAGGTTCTCCATCATCATCATCATCATCATCATCATCATCATCCCAGCCCACCTCCCCAGGCCCTCCCGTCCCTTAAGACTCCGGCGCAGGCCTCTTCAGGTCGCGGATCTGTTTGATCAGGTAGTTCTTCTCGTCGCAGAACTGCTCGTCTTCGGAGCGGTCCGTCTGGAAGTGGCTGAGGAACTCCACCAGCTTGGCCTGGTTCTTCAGCAGGATGTCCATGACTGGCTGGGTTTTGTTGGGATTGGCAACAAACACCTGAGAAGCGACATCAATCATCACACGGCGTCCCACAAGGACTGGCCGGCCACGCATGGTGCAGACATCTGAAGAAGACGCACCTTGAAGACGTGGAACGCTTCAAACTGGATGTTGCGGCTGTTGTCCCGCAGCAGGTTCATCATCAGCTTGAGGTTCTCGGCATGGCTGATGTATCGGGTCATCACCGTGAAGTTGTGTCTGTCCAGCAGCAGCTCTCCTAGAAGCTGGCCGACGCCACCACAAACAAGGTCGGAATGAAGAAAGGCAGCGCAGCCCAGCCCACCGCGAGACAGCGGTCCACACGTACCTTCAGAGACTGCCTCTTGGTGACGTAGTTCTCAGAATGCAGCAGCTTCTCGTACTCTGTGAACACCTGAGGCGCCATCCAGAAAGGGTTAGAAAGCCTGCAGTGATCACGTCACACGTCACCTAATAAACGTCACACCGGAGCACCGCTTACTCGGTCATAATTCGTCTCCAGGAAGTCGGCGCACATGATCTTGTGTCTCGTCAGCAGATCCTGATCAGAGGAAGAATTCAGACGTCAGAGCAGCCGTGGCGTCTCCACCGTCACCATGACAACTCACTTTTACATCAGCAGCAACACCGAGAGAAAGGAACGACCTGCCGACCTTAAACGACGCGAACGCATCGGAGGCGATGTCGAACGTGGACAGCTCCACGTAGCGGAAGAAGCAGTAGAACTCCTCGGAGAAGAGCACGGTGCGCGCCAGGGGCTCGTGGCGCAGGCACTCCCTCAGCATCATGCCGCAGTTCAGCGCCACCTCGGGACTCTCGTACCTGAGGTGAATACACAGCAGCACAGCGCACACAGTCAAACGAGTCCTCTGCATTTAACCCCTCGCCCGGCAGCTTTGCTCAGTGGCACCTCGGCGGGTCGGGATTCGAACCGGCAACCTTCTGATTGCAGGGCCGCTTCCTTAACCGCTAGGCCACCACTGCACACACGCGTGCACACGCACAGCATCGACTCCCGGGCGTCATGGAGCGTATTGATCCGCGCTGTCCCGCGGCTCGGAAACTCACCCTTTCAGCAGCATGAAGAGGATCTGCGAGTGCGAGGAGATGTACTCCACCGTGGGCGTGCGCGTGCCGATCTGGCGCCGGACGATGTTGCTGAAGAGGTGCACCACGTCCTTCTTGCCCTGCCGGGGGAGAGCAGGCGGCTCGGTGACACGCGGACAGGGCGGCTACCTTCGGAGCGCGGCCGCACTCACCTCGAAGTCGATCCGTTGCAGGTTGGTGATGAGGGCGATCAGGAGGTTGGTGTTGTACAGCTCCTGCGCCAGCTGGGCCACGGCCTCCGTCTGCGGCTCCTTGTCCACCGTCCCGCAGAGCACCTCCTTCAAGGAGGACAGGTTTTTGGACACTTCCTCTGCAACCTTACAAAGGGGACAGATGCCACACGGCACACATTACAGATGACAGACGTTACCGGCCCGGCCCGCCGAGGGCAACGTCTTACTTTTTCACACTTCTTGCTGTCCGAGGTCTCCAGCTTCTCCAAGTGGGCCACGTTATCCTTCAGACTCTTCACCAGCTCGGCTGGGCTCTTCTGAGACTTCCCGAAGGGAAACGGCATGGCTGCTGCAGGGTTTTAAAGCAAACGAGAGGTCATCTACGCACCACTTGCTAAAAATGACGAAAACCGACGAAACGAGACGCTTATCGGGGAAGAGATGAGAAGCCGAGATACGGCGGCAGCTGCATGGGACCTTCATTCTGTCGCTTGTGTTTACAGTCGAGCTTTGTGGATTTATGAGAAATGTCCTCCGTGGGGCCACGGCGCGGCCATCCTGCCATAACTCAACAACAGCAGCGACAAAATGAAGCCCCGGAGCCCCGGGTCGGACCGTGGCGAGCCCGGGCTGAGCTGCCTCGCCGGGGGCCCGAGTACTCACCAGCCTGCGGCGGGGACGCTGAACTATAAAGAAACGACGCGGTTCGGATCAGGAGTTTCTCCGCATGGCGACAAACTTCCCTTCCTGTCGCAAGCTACTTTTTATGGTGAGCAGTAAGTAGGCTAGCTGCGTCGCTCTCGCAGGGAAATACGCGGCCCGCCCACTGCTCATACGTCACGTCCGTTGCAGCCAATCACCTGAAAGCACCGTGACTCAAGCGGCCTATCACGGCTGCGCAGATCTCCAAATCATATTATTCGGTGTTTGGGGAGTATTGTTGCCTAGTGATCAGCGATTTAAAAAAAATCTCATTTGAACAAATTTAATACAAATCTACTGTTGGCAGTTTTATTGGAGACTAGTAGTCTAAATGTTATTATCACATAACAAGACCCCAGTTAAGCAACCGATGCCAGATATTGTTTAGGGCGAATACAAGGCTTAATGTTTTTCAAATTCAAATACAAATTTTATACAACAGATTTTAAAACCAAACGAAATTAATAATGTTGACATTGTCCTTAATATCTTAATGAATTCGACGTGATCGTTTTTGACATCAAACGAGGACAGTCCGTAAATTAACAAATGCGCTCAAAACGTCAGCTTCTTATTAAACAATATTCACAACCTGACTTAGATATGAAATGCAGGTGAACTGATAATACGATGTAATGACCTGTGACGGTAGACTTTATGGAAGTCTGCTCGTTCTAATGGTTTAGAAGTCAGGAAGGCGACGTGTGCGCAGCTCACACGATCTTGATGGGACGGGCGCACGGGGCGTGGCCGCATGCTGGTTGCAGTGCGTGACGTCAGCAGGACGCAGCGCGACGCAGCGCAGCGCAGCGCCGGACCCGCCAGTGCGCCCTGCTCCGCGGGAGACGGCGGAGAACGCGCCTTTTCGCCGCCGCACGACTCGCAGCCGGACGTCGAGGCCGGGCGCAGGGAGACGGTGAGTAGCGGGGCGCGGCGGAGGGCTGGCCCTGGTCGCGGCCGCCGCGGGCCTGCAGGGGCCGAGCCTGGCGGTTATGGATGTTATTGTGAGGCGGAATCTCCGCGGCTGGACGGACACCTTGTGGCCGCGTTGTTGCTCCGTGAAGGCCGCCATCGCTGGCCTTTCTTCACAATGCTCCCACGGCGTGTAACAGTCACGCCAGCACGACCATCCCACGGTTCCACGCTGCCTGTCCCCGAGCAGCCGTGTTAATAATGCCCACGCCGGCCCCGATCTGCTGTGTGTCACCACGGCATGTTGGGAGGTAGACAGGCGACGTTCCACACATAAACACCATCTCTTCATCTGCTTTAAATGGTCCATCCCTGGTTCCGTGGAACTCCCATCCCAGCAGGGCTCTTCATCTGCTTTAAATGGTCCATCCCTGGTTCCGTGGAACTCCCATCCCAGCAGGGCTCTTCATCTGCTTTAAATGGTCCATCCCTGGTTCCGTGGAACTCCCATCCCAGCAGGGCTCTTCATCTGCTTTAAATGGTCCATCCCTGGTTCCGTGGAACTCCCATCCCAGCAGGGCTCTTCATCTGCTTTTAAATGGTCCATCCCTGGTTCCGTGGAACTCCCATCCCAGCAGGGCTCTTCATCTGCTTTTAAATGGTCCATCCCTGGTTCCGTGGAACTCCCATCCCAGCATCTAACAAACCAAAATCCGTCACCCTCACGCTGTAAGGTATCAGTCAAAGCCCATTAGTGGATTCTGCATGGCGGTCCGGACCTTACCGACTTGTGACCTGGTGATGCTGTCATGTCTCCTGTGCTGAGATGAACTCTTTCTCCATCCTGTCTGATTCAGAGGGGTGCCCTGCTGACACACGTGGGAGAAGTGCCATGTCTGGACAGAGGAAAGGAATGGCGGCTCGACTACGAAAATGTGCCTTCTGTCGAACCAACCGGGATAAGGAGTGTGGGCAGCTGCTGGTTTCCGACAACCAGAAGGTGGCGGCGCATCATAAATGCATGGTGAGGAGCTTCGGGCCAGGATGGGGCTGCTGTCATGTTGAGGGCTGTGTTTTTGCTGACGTCTGCCTGCTCCTTCGCAGCTTTTCTCGTCTGCGCTGGTGACGTCTCACTCAGAAAGCGAAAACATTGGCGGCTTTTCAGTCGAAGACGTCAAAAAAGAGATCAGGAGGGGAAACAAGCTGGTGAGTGTTGGTGGTTCAACCCATGCTGCACCCATGCTTCTCCATGACTGGTTGGCAGTCTTTGTTAACCCTGTAAATGCTCTTCACCCAGATGTGCTCCCACTGCCATCGGCCCGGTGCCACCATCGGTTGCGACGTGAAGACGTGCCGGCGGACGTATCACTACTATTGTGCCCTTTGGGACAAAGCCCAGACTAAGGAGAACCCTTCCCAGGGTATCTACCTGTACGTGGCCTGATATCTGCACCATCTGCGGATTTGTTTTTTTTACCGCTCGCACTTCACGTGGTTTCTTTTCTCTCTCTTTTCCCCCCATTTAGAGTTTATTGTCGCAAACACAGAGATGCCACGCATGATGATGGAGCCAGCGATGGTAATTTCTCCCCCCTCTGCAGTTTTAAGGCCCAAGAAACGGATCACATTGTCTCCATATATTTCTTTTCAGATGACCAGGAGGGTGTGGCAAACGATTCAGACTCCTCCCCTCCAAGGAGCAGAGGACGGGGTCGCTTTGAGAAAGGGCGGATGAAGGGAGTTCCAAGGAGTCAGTCGGATGATGCCCGATCCACGTCCTCACAGGGCGTAGAGGACAGTGAGAGTTCGTCACATGTAAGAGGCTCATCTGCTGCGCACCACCTTCTAATGATCGATTAGATCCTTCAGCCAGAACTTCACCACACACTTAATACTGATTTAATACTAATGTTGGCATCAAAGCATGGACAACAGAAGATATGCTGACTGTGGAGGCCTGATCAGTGTGCACTCTGGGTAGGACCCTCGTCCACATGGACGTTCGAAACGAAACAGCTTGTCTACGCCCGACTCTGCACTGTTTTGCCGGTTTGGCATTCAGTCCGCACTCACCTGATGCCACAAACGGCCGGTTCAGACGTTCGTGTGCGTATTTACTCTCGTCTCACGACTTATCTGAAAAAAAAAAAAAGTTATGAAGAATAATTGATTGGATTAATTGAGAGTGAAGTGATTGTCATTGTGAAACACTGCAGCACTGCTAATGGTCACACAACGAAATGTGTCCTCTGTATTTAACCATCACCCTTGATGAGCGCCCGGGGAGCAGTGTGTGGGACGGTGCTTTACTCAGTGGCACCTTGGCAGCTCGGGATTCGAACCGCCAACCTTCTGATTACAGGGGCATACTAGGCCACCACTGTCCCCTGAAATGGTGAGACCAGTGCCGGTTCACACCTCTAGGCAGAACGCAGAGCTCATACACGGTGTTTCAGCTGAAGACCAGTCAGGATTCCCATGCTGACACGGTTCCAACACCAAAAGCTCCTATAATATAAGAACTGGATTTTGAATTTGAATGACAATGGAAGGTAATGGAAGGTGTCCTCGTCCAAAGAAATAAATGTTCTTTTATATCGTGTATCCGTCATTCACCTGGAGAAGACAGAGAACCGTGATGCACTACGGGAAAGAGGCAGTATGCTTTGGTCAGTGTGCCTGCATTCTGGGGGATTTTTTGCTAAACATTGTTGCTGACCAAGTACGGCCATTCATGGACCAAGAAGGGAACCGGTCTGAAGAGTTGACTTGTCCTGGTCCTCGCTATTTACAGGATTACAGGACCTGCTTCTGACTACAGATACTACATTACCAGCGCTGCATTTTAACTAGAATTTCTATGCCACTAAGCAAAGTCATTATGATCGAATCAATCAAGTGCTGCGCTGCATCAGTGCATCAACGTGAAAGTGAGTGTCATTGTGATACACTGCATCACAGCACATGGGGACACAACGAAGTGCATTACGTGAGCAAAATTAATTTCAGCACCTCTACTTCTGACACCTTCCTATTAGAACCCATAGGAACCTTTTTTGAGTATGTTCTCTATTGGACTGTCCACCTCGGCTGTTCAGGGTCACTGGTCTTTCGTCCTTGGACCACGTTTGGTAGGTCTTGTCCACTGCAGACCAGGAACATCACCCAAGAGTCAAGCCATCACAGTGTGGCCCTTGTCATTCAAACCCTCAGGCTGGACCATTTTCTACTCCCGTGTGTCGGATGCTGTGTGAAGGATTCTGTAACCAGTTCCTCTCTCTCTGCGTCAGCGGGACCGGTCTCCTCTGAGAGGAAGCCCCAGCGACACGGGTCCCCGCTGCGGGTTCTGCCATGCCGGTGAGGAGGAGAACGAGACACGGGGGGTGCTGCATACAGACAATGCCAAAAAGGTGGCTGCCCACTATAAATGCATGGTGAGTGTGAGCCACAGGGGACTCTGTCATCAGTGGATTTCACTAATGCAAGATTTTAAATCACTAAACATTTGTAACCATTTATTTCAGTTTTTTTCAGTTGGAATAATCGTTTGATCAATTAAGAGGGCGTAAATGAAAAGCGATTGGGGGATCAAACCATTGTTTAATTAATCTAGTGTTCTGCTTTTTTTGTGGAAGCTTTTTTCTTCTGGGACAGTCCAGCTCACTACCACGTCTCGTGCAGAATTTGGAAACTTTGATGTCAAGACAGTCATCCAAGAAATCAAGAGAGGCAAGAGAATGGTGAGGTTGCCTTCGTAATATACCATCTGTCCATGAAAAATTAATATTTGGCATTGAAACAATGAACTTCTGCAACGTCTCAACTTTTACTTCCATCCAGAGTTGCATTCATTTGTGCAAAATAAAAAGATTCTCAATGGGCTAATGTGGTCATTCAGTAGATTCAGGTAGTCAGCTGAACTCATAATGTTGCTAAACCTCGACCTGACCAGCTGCAGCCACCCCGCAGGTGTGCACGGTAGGAGCGGTAGGAACTGATGATGCACCATCACTCTGCAACGGGAAATCTGGACCTCCTTCCATGGCTGTTTAGTTCCCTTCACATTGTGTGGAAATGCTCATTCTGTTGAATTTTATTTTTATTTTCTTTAACCACATTACTTCTGTGAAGATCCTTCCAGCTTTAAATGACACGTTGTGCCGTCTTCTCCTAGTTTTAGTAGCTTCAGAAATCTCCATGCATGTTTTCTTTGATTGATGCAGGTCAGTAATCGGACCCTTGGGCAGATTAACCATAGGATGTGTTTAAGAAACGAGAAGCACTGCATCACTTGGGGTTAAATAACTTGTTGGCAGCTCGAACATAATAGTCCCTGCAGTAATTCTCCGTGCTTTATTAAATGAAGGTAGTGTATTGTAGGACCTGTGTTTCATTTCTTGTTCCAGCTCTGTTGTCGTAATCCTCGCCTACTCTGTAGTTAGATCTTCATTTTCTTTGCTCCTCAGAAATGCACGTTGTGTGCTCAGCTAGGTGCCACTATTGGCTGTGAGATTAAAGCCTGTGTGAAGACCTACCACTACCACTGTGGCCTGCAGGACAAGGCCAAATACATAGAGAACATGGCGAGAGGAATCTACAAGTAAGCGCTGCTGATCCACACCGCCGGCATAGTCCGCATCTTCATCTAGCTGGTGCTGAGTTGAACCTGCTGAACGTTGTTTTTTAAATTGGACTTGATCTATCTTCCACATTGTGTCTATATGCAGTTACGGTGCACGGTACAGTATTCCCACGTTTTATGTTGCTTCCTTATTTTACCTCAATTCTATATATCTCATACCCAATAATGAAATGTTGGACAACCACGCCACACGCCCCAGCATAATCACTACTGGCTGTATATCCACTCAGAGAACTTCGGGCTCATTTACGTTTCTTCCTGGTGCTGTCCGTATGAACAGGCTTTACTGTAAGAACCACAGTGGGAATGAGGAGCGGGATGAAGAGGATGAGGAGCGTGAGAACCGCAGCAGGGAGAGGGCTGCCGGCCTGCCCTCACAGGTCAACGGCAACTAGGTGAATCTCCTCGCTACCGCTAAACCGCGTTTTCTACCGTTACACTACCACCTAACTCTGCTTTTCTCCCTTTCAGATACCTGTGAAGATCCAGGAAGGGTCGGGTGGGGGTTAAAACATATTTTTATACCGTGTTCTTTTAGCTGGTCGCTCCGACTGCGTCCGATTTCCTCTCTTTAAGAAACATCACTTCCCCTTCACTCATGTAGTCCTACCAAAAACCACTCACACTCCACGGCTGCCCTGCTTCATCAGTTCTCATGGACATTACACGAACTGAGGACACTGGGACGAGGAGCTCCGGATCCCTTCATCACTTCCTCCAACGAGATGGCCTTCAGATTCTCTTGATTTGTTCTCTCTTCCAAATCCTTAATAACTTGATTGCTGTCACTTTTGTCCAGAAAATGTCTTTTTCTTTGACCCTTTTTTTTTTTAAATGTGTATCAATATTTTACTACTGTGTTATCATGATTAACTATACCTGTGGCTTCCTTTATAGTATGAGACAGGATTAAAATGGTCCGCTAGCATGCTTTTTTATTGACCTGTTGTCTGCTTGAGCTCATTTTGGGACAGTAGAATGAGAAGAAGTGCTGGTGAAGGCCCGGTCTCCTCTCCTAAAACCGGGTTTGGGGTCTGTAGTATCTGAGAATCTGGCAGAATCACTGGCCGCTGCTTTTTATTAAAGATCGCCGTACGGTCCTTTTAATGTTTCTGTAGGACAGTGTAGGTAAGATTTCAGCATATTTAACACACAAAGGAGAAGATATTTTTTATGACCTTCATTTGAAGAAGTATTATATTTTTGTATTATGTAATAATAGGTTTTTATTTGCCATGTACACAGTCATACACGGTATGATATACAGTGAAATGCTTGTGCGACTGCTATTGTCCTCAATATTACAAATATTGCAAATATAAACAAGTATTATAAATGGTATGTTTTTAAATTATAAGTAATGTAACGAGGTTTACGGTGGAACAGTTTACAGCTACGGTTACAGTGGAAATAACTGTCTTATTTATTGATAGTTAAGACAGAAATGGGCCATAAAATAAATACATGAAAACAGTCATTGAGACGGAAACGGGGAATAATGTATTCATTTTCCCGCTAGCCAATCAGCAGCGTGCGGAGCGGTGACGTCACAGCGCAGGCCGGTCAGCCCGCTGCGACAACGTGCCGCGCAGACATGGCTTCTTCCTGCTCCTGCGTCGTGGTGAGTGTCTGGGAGTTTTCACCGCGTTCCGCGGCGCCGCATCTCGGGGTTCAACTCTGACCCCGCCGTGACCCCCCTGGGTGGAGGAGGCGCGCGGTTCTGCGGGTCACGCGTGGCGCGGTACCCCATTAACCCCGAATCCGGCTCATTCGACATATTCGGAATGAATGTGCTGTTTTTCGCAGGTAAAGAGACCGAGTTTATATTGACGACATGTATCAGTGCTTTATATATTCTATATGCTCTCGTACCTGGAAGTCGGAGGTCACGACGTGCGCGTGCCAGGGTCAGAGTTCACGTCCTGGTGTCCGTGGACCCGCACCGTTAAATCCGGCTCAAAATGGACTCCTCGGTGCATAAATCGCCTTCGTTCATCTGCTTCTGGGGGATGGAGTTGTGGGTAATGGAGTTAGGGCCGTCACATGGACACCAGCAGATTCCTGCTGTTCCATCACAGAAGGTAACCATGAGAAGGCCCTGAGCGCCAGGAACGTGTTCCTTCCTCATTTCCTGTTGCCTCTGGTGGTGGTGGCGGCCCTCCTGCTAACTGTTATTTTCCTCCATCTGGCACCTTCACCGCTGCGTTTGACATGTTTCTGTGTCCTCAGATCAGCGACGATGAACAGGGTTACGATCTGGACCTCTTCTGTATACCCAAACACTACGCCACCGATCTGGAGAAGGTCTACATCCCACATGGACTGATCCTGGACAGGTCCGTTCTGTTCCACCATTGTAAACACCACACCATGCGCGTAATAAGAGCTTATCACTTATTTCATACGGTTCTACTCATCATGAGCAGACGTGAACTGCTGGCCTCCCTCTAGCGATCAGCGTATGAATGAAGATCTTGATTTCAGCCCTTCCCAACCCTGCTTCCAGCAGCTGTGTAATAAATGTCAACCTGTTGGTTAGTCTAGCGGGCTGAAAAGCTACGAGACGTGAAGTTCCTCTTCACTCCAGGAGGCCAGCTTTCCATTCATGGACGGACTATCAGCAAGAATCTGGTCCTCATTGTTCCAAAGCGGCTTCTGCTCCTTAATTATTAAATTTGATTGTGCTCCTCTTGACACAGGACTGAGCGGCTTGCGCGGGACATCATGAAGGACATGGGCGGTCACCACATAGTCGCTCTCTGTGTGCTCAAGGGGGGCTACAAGTTCTTCGCTGACCTGCTGGACTACATCAAGGCCCTGAACCGCAACAGCGACCGCTCCATCCCCATGACCGTGGACTTCATCCGCCTCAAGAGTTATTGTGTAAGACAATAATAATTTAGTGCATGGATTCTATCTACCGAGCGGCAACATTTCACAGATATTTGTTGGTCCATTTTTTTTCGTTTGAGGATGATAATGTTGATAATGATAATGCCGTTTCTGAGAGGCTCTGATCAATATCTTGCAATGTTTTTACCACCACGATCATCCTTCGAATTTCCTTTTCTAGAATGACCAGTCCACAGGTGAGATTAAAGTCATTGGTGGAGATGACTTGTCCACACTCACAGATAAGGTACGAATCCGCAACGCTTCTGCTGAAAAAGAACTCGCACCAATTCCCAGAGCGTGTTTTAAATTGTTCCTTTTTAAGAGGGGCCGCTTTGTGTTTGACCAACGCCATGGGTCACATTCATAAAATTGGCTGTAGTCTTTTAGGGAAGTGGTGGCCTAGCAATTAAGGAAGCGGACCCATAATCAGAAGGTTGCGGGTTCGAATCCCAAACCGCCATAGGGCGCCTGTCATGGCTGCCCACTGCTCACCAAGGGTGACTGTTAAATACAGACGACACGTTTCACTGTGTCGCCGCATTGCAATGACGATCACTTCACTTTCCTGCTGAAGATTCAGGGCGTGACACACACAGATCAATTCCTGTAACGTGTGGGCTCTTTCCACTGAAGTCTTCTAAATGGCTTTTTGCTTTCTTCACAGAATGTTTTAATCGTGGAGGTGAGTTTTTTTTTTTTTTTTTTTTGTATCATTTTTAATGTCATTCTGCAAATTTCAATGTCATGTATCTGCATGTGTTAATTTTTTTACTTCTTATTGTGCCACAAGGATATTATTGACACTGGAAAGACAATGAAGACGTTACTGAAACTTCTGACTCAGTACAATCCAAAGATGGTCAAAGTTGTCAGGTATTTCATTACTTATTTTCCTCTAGACATGTAGCAGGCCCATGTGAAGCATTAACACGGTGTTATTTTCTAGTTTGTTGGTGAAGAGAACTCCAAGAAGCGTTGGGTACAGGCCGGACTGTGAGATAATTTTTCTATGGTTTTAATATGATTTCTCATGAGCTAATGCTACATAACTCCATTTTCCCTTCTTGCATTTGGTTAACTATTTCCTGCTTTCTTTTACTGACCAGATATAGGATTTGAAGTTCCTGACAAATTTGTGGTTGGGTACGCACTGGATTACAATGAGTACTTCAGAGATCTGAATGTAAGGTTCTATAAGGAATGTGCGCGTTACGCGTTTCCACCTTCAGGGCATTATCTCACATCGTCTCTTTTTTTTTTTTCAGCACATCTGTGTCATCAGCGAGACCGGAAAGGAGAAATATAAAGCGTGAAAAGGCCAGCTGCATGTTTTCACTCCTCAGTTCTCATTTCCTTTTTTTTTTTTTTTTTTTTTTTTTTTTTTATAAATGACCATTTTATATCAGTACTGTACGTGTTATTGCTATCACAAGGCAGGGTCAGAGGTACCTGCACACAGCTCCCTGGTGCAGTTCATAATGTTCCAACTATCTGTCTTTTTGGAGCAAGGCTTAGTGCACATCAAAAAAAGTGCTTTGAAACAGCTTAATTTATTAAATTATGATTGATAATTTTATATAGTTTATTTTTAAAACATCATAGCATAAATGATAAATCTTGATGACCATTCAGCTAAATGAACTTGCAATTAGATCCTGGGACGCTGCAGTAAAGAGGTGGTTTTAGCTCTATACTCCTGGTACATTTCATAAAGTCGTGATAAGACTGTAGCTTATTTCCAAAGATGATTCTTCTGGGCATGATGCATAACAGAACGAAACTGTTCAGCATTCTCATTTACACCTCGATGCAGGGCCACCACATGAACAGGAAAGGGAAATTGTGCATTGAACATCTGCGTTTATCTGTTTAAAATTCCAAGTAGTGGTTTCCCAGTGTTCACATTCACATTAACAGGAGAGTTCTGAACCTGTATTTTTTTTATACAATTGTTGGCACATATTCTGTTGCAAGAAATACATTCACACACCATTAACCTTCTGTGCATGACAGAACTGTAACTTTGCTCTGTGCTACGCTTATTAAACTTTAATTTCAGACTGTGTCTCCAGTGGTTTTAACCACTGTCCATAAGCAATGACAATAAATCATAATTAAATTTGATATCTGGCCTGATGGCAGCATTAAACTGTCTGTGTTGGGTTTTTTTGTAGATTTTACTATGAGTGTTAGTGCAGTATGGAACCGTGATGAGTTGCTCGCTGTGGCCTGAATAGTCACTGATAAAAACTCCCACCAAAGGGGAAGAATCCGAAAGCTGGCAGTGGTGAACCAAGCCGTGATTTCTATGGTGTCCACTGCCTCCACCCTGTTGTGGATCGCTGCTGTCACATTAGACGAGACACTGGTGTGGAAGACATCTTTTCTGCTTTATTCAACCTGGCGAGTGATGGTTCTAGATGGGATAAAATGGATGAAAGCCCAGCCTTACCCGTGGGCTTCAGTTCATTTATCCAATCGATTTGTTTTATATGTTTATTTTATAATTAGGGCGGTTAATCAGAAGGGTGCCAGTTCGAATCCCGATCCGCCAAGGTGCCACTGAAGTGCCACTGAACAAAGCACTCTCCCCACATACTGCGCCCTGGGCGCCCACTGCTCACTGAGGAAGCAGAGGACACATTTTGTTGTGTGCTGTGTTGCAGTGTATCACAATGACAATCACTTCACTTTAAAAAAAATAAATAAATCATAATAATTGTCCTGTTTAGCTTCTAGTCTGATCTCTAATGTACTGACTTCTTCATCGGAGCTTGTGGTGTACTGGTGCGGCATTCCTGATGGGTGGCAGTATCCTGGCAACTGGCAAATTGGACAGTAGAAGGCTGTTCATCTCTGGTCAACCATTCTTGAACTTTGACTTAATTGACTTAATGGGGCAGTGGTGTCCTAGCAGTTAAAGAAGCTGACTGAGGTCCCCTTGATGAAGGTACCGTCCCCACACACTGGTCTCCGGGTGCCTGTCATGGCTGCCCACCAAGGGTGATGGTTAAAATGCAGAGGACACGTTTTGTTGTACAGATTATTAACCTGTATTAGACAGATTAGTATAACCAGCAATGTTTTTCATAAATTGACCCACAAAATAACTAGTGTGTAATAAAATAAATAGTGACATGATCAGTGGAAATCTTTGTCTGAATGCAGAGCTGGAGCAGTTTTGTAACCATATGAAGATTTCCATTCAGATTGTCTAGTAGTTGCTTCAGTCTTTTAATTAGAATTAAAATTACTTGTTTATATGGGAATACACAGGCAATAGCTGAAAAATGGGCTTGTGTAACTGTTTTGTAATATTTTTTTTTTATTTTAGCTGTGTGAAACATCCCCAATAGCAGATATATTTTATGTCTGTGCTGCAAACGTTCTCTTATCAGACATTCCACAAACAGGGCGCAGGGATATTTTTCTTAGTGAAGGAATCTTTATATTAATGGTGAGATAAAGCTTGTGCGACAGATGTCGATTCTTTGAAAACTGATTTGCTGAGTAGGACATACCAAAAGCCGGCTGATACGTTCACAGTGAATTTCCCGCGCTGCAATTATTCCAGTGAATCTGTATTTTGTCCGCAATACACGTATGCTTTCAGTTTTCAGTAGCATAGTCATCATTAAAGAAAAGCACTGACCCAGTGGAGACCAGTCCCTCGATAATTCTATTCATTCCTATGTGGTTGTCCTTGTAGATCAGTTCTCTTTTCCTGCACCTGTCATGTATGGTCCCATACCTCCATCCGTTTTCTATTCCTCCACGTCCCCGACACCCACCCGTTGCACCTTTACATCACAGTGTTTTTATGGTCTTTTCTTGTTCTTGCCTCCTGCACGAGGTGTTTAATGTCTCGTTTTTATGTTCTTTTCTCGTACCTTACAGTATTGACTGTAAATTTGTGTGTATTCTGAGGATTCATTTTGACTTGTTATAACCCACTCACACAAACTTTAATGGCGCCCCATTCTTAATCCATAGGCTTTACCAGTTGAAACTGTAACAGGGTTGAGGAGGTTCATGGGGATATTTGGCATTTATGTGGTCAGGCACTGATGTTCTACGAGAAGACCTGAATAAAAGCCTCTGCTTGAATTTCAGGATCGTCCACACTCATCCCTGTTTTTATGGATCTTGTTTGCTTGCTTGTCTGCAGTCATTTTATAAAAGAATAAATGCTGTTCCCTGCGTTGAATTTGTGATATCAAGGAAGCATTATAAATGCTTTCACGGGAAGTAAGGGTTCAAGCCCAACCCCTGACCATCAAACCCACTCCATGATCCCCTTCCATTCTCATTAGGCAGATGAACAGGCAAACGTGACTGCTGCCACCGCATGTGGTACGGAAGGCCTGAATGCAGCTCCTTGGCCATGGAACTCCAACTCAGCAGAAAGCTGCCATGTGCGGACCCCATTCTCATCTGAATGCCATGCTGGAGTTCACCGGGTCCCTGAAAGCAACCCAGCTGTCACGAATGCTGGAAAAAGTGACTTTGTCAGAGGGGCCGGGCCGCCACCAGATGCATACATATCAGACATAAACATTACACTGTTCATATTTAAAGTAATATAGAAAAATCCATAATCTCCAACCCTGCAAACCACCGCACCCAAGTACTCATCCTTTTCTACTTCATGATCCCGCTGGAATAAAATGTGCTGAGGTTTGTGCATTTTGTGTGCGTGTTTAATGATTTGATCTGTTTCTTTATCTATAGCAGTAAAAAGGAATGAAAATGCATGTATGAAATCACATAATAAGTAAAACACTTGCCTATGAACCAGAAGACCCAGGTTCAAATTCCACTTACTACCATTTTGTCCCTTAGCAAGACACTTAACCCTGAGTGTCTCCAGGGGGACTGTCCCTGTAACTACCGATTGTAAGTCGCTCTGGATAAAGGCGTCTGGTAAATGCTGTAAATGTAAAATGTAAGTTTTTCATGATATTGACTAGTTGCTGGATTGTTAAGGTGAATAAAACAGGAGTGGTGCAGCAGGCAGGAGATCCGTCCTGAGATCTTTAGAATATAAGAAAAATACGCCGTTCTGTTACAGCGCCTATAAAAACGCGTGATGAGCCTGGAGCTTCTTGGCCCTCACTGCTCGCCATACATCACCGGTCGGGTCCGGGTGGAGATCCTCAGCTCCATCTGCGCCTGATGCGCCACCTGGCGGTAACGGCAGGCGTCACAGGAAAACTCGTGCACTTATAATGATGGCCAATTATTTGGGCAATTCGGTACCGATCTACGGCGGGCCCCTGATCTAGGTGTAAGTACTGAATTCAAGGATTTAGCAGAGGATATCCATATAAATTTAGTAATATAGTGGATATAGTCTTTAATTGCCCGCTGATGGTTAAATGCATAAGAATACTCTGTACTACGCGCATGCGCTCTGAAACGAGTCACCTGGAGGCGGCATCCTGGAACTCCAGGAAGTTTCGAAATCCACGCTCCTCATTGGCTATTGTGATCGCGTCGCCGGCAGTTCCGGACACGCCGATTGGATCCCGCGTCCGTCAGTCAGCCCTCTTGCAGTAGAAAGGGGCGGGGCTTTTCTGCGGCTGGAGCGTTGCAGTTGCGGCATTGATAAACAGAGCGTGTAAAAGTGCGTTTCCTGCGGAGGAACAGGGCGGCGCGGCGTTGTTGTGAAGGGTTATAAAGCGATGCAGCGGGACGCTTAACGAGGTTCAGCAGCGTGACGCGTTCATGGTAAAGTCCATTATTGGCCTGAGTGCTAGTGGCTCAGCTAGTTAGCCGCTAGTTAGCTTGTCTGCTAGCGCTAGCCGGACGCGCGCTCCTGCTCCTGTTGTCGCCGAGCGTCGCCGCGTGTCTGCGCCCCGCTCCGCTCTACGTGCTCCGCGAACGCAGCGTTCAGAAATGTGAGTGTTGGCGTCCGTATCGATGTAGAAGAGCTCGGGTCGAGCATGGAGCCGTTTTCCGCGGGCAGACAGCCGTGCTGAGCCGGGACGCCGCAGCGACATCCACCCTGGTCCGCCGTGCTGGAGCGCGGCCGCGTAGATGCGTTTCCGCCTGCTTTACTGGTGGGGGGCAGCGGCTTTTAACCATGTAGCTCCGCGGTTCGCGCAGTAACCAGCTGGATCCGACGTGTACCCAACTATATCCGAAATGAGCATGAACAACCCCCGCCTCATGTCCCAAGAGAAGATGGAGCTGGACCTGGAGATGCCGTCAGCCCTGGTCCAGAGCGATGGCCACCTGAGACGATCCAACAGTGCTCCGATGATCAACGGCATGAGGTGAGTGGGGCTTCAGGAGGTCCCCCAGTTTCAGGTCGAGGGCCGCTGTCTGACCAAGTTCTCGTGTTACAGCGACACCTCCCAGGTGTTCCAGAGGGAGGTTCTGCGGAGTCGAAGAAACAGTACCACTGTTGTCAACCGGCCGAACATGGTAGGGAGGATCTCAGCAGTCTGTGGGTTTGTCACCACCCCGGTGTTCACCGTGCTTTGCTGTTGCAGGTGCCCTCTTCACCAGTCCGAGTTCCGAGCTCCAGACTTAATCAGATCAAACAGGTCAGCATTTTATCATAACTGCTTTACAGTACGTGTTTCGGGGGGTGTTCCACCTCACAAGGCCCTCGGTAGCAGTGCAGGCTGAATGCTCATTCTTCTCTTGTCCTGGTCTGTTGTAAGACCGTCCAGCTTCTGCTTCGCCGTTTGAATACTGGGAGTACTGCAGGGCTCTGGTAGTTCCACCCCTGGATCTACATGTCTCTGCTGAGCCTAGTCAGAAGGTCTTCTCAGATCAGCAGCTACCTGTCTCTAAATTCACTTTCTATGGTCCAATAGGAGGAGGGGGTGGATGTAATGAACAGAGAGACTGCACATGAACGGTAAACATTTTTTTTTTTTTTTTTTTTCCCCCACAATATTTAATCTACCATTCATAAACCAATCTCTTTATTTCTACTTCATTTCCACACATAGGGAGGTCCAGGCCGCCATGCAGATCAGCCAGTCATGGGAGGAGAGCTTGAGTTTGGTGAGCCGGCTTTCCATGTTTGAGTATTTCAATGCATGCTGTGGACGTAAGTCCACATCAGATCCACTCTTTCCCACACATGGAGAGCGTGGACTAGTTGGAGCATGCTAGAGCAAAACTCATGGAGTTAACAGGGCCGCCAGTCTCTCAAGTTCAGGCTGCGTTTGGTAGTATAAAACTCCAACAGCTTCTCTAATGTGCTCATTGGGCATAAACACAGTCAAGTGATTGTGAAACACTGCAGCAAAGCACACGGTGCACACAGTGAAATTTGTCCTCTGCACTCACCTTTGGTGACCAGTGGGCAGCCATGACAGGCGTCCGGTGAGCAGTGTGTGGGGACGGTGCTTTGCTCAGTGGCACCTTAGTGGATCGGGATTCGGACCGGCAGAATTTGAAAAAAGTATGGGGCAGTGGTTACACAGCACAGTCACTGCACCCACTGCTCACTAAGGGTGATTGTTAAAAGCAGAGGACCCATTTCATTGTGTGCACCGCGTGCTGTGCATCACAATGACAATCACTTCACTTTCACTGTTCCTCTGAATCGGGATGGTGTGGTCTGACGTCTCCTGTGGTCCCTCTACAGAGTGACAATGACTTTGAGAAGTCCTCATCCCCGAAACGGATCGATTTCGTGCCTGTGTCACCTGCTCCTTCTCCTACGAGAGGGATTGGGAAGGTTTGTGTCTGGTATATATATATATATATATATATATTTTTTTTTGTTCATGTGTGACTTGTCATTAATGAACTTTTGTCTGTCTGCAGCAATGTTTCTCCCCATCATTGCAGATCCTGGTCAGCAGCAATGGCTTGACCCCGAGTCCAATTCCAAGCCCAACACGACGTCTTCAGACAGTGTAAGATGCTCTCGAAATGTCTAACACTTGCATGTAATGCATTTCACTACATTGGAAACCAGTTTTTGACACCAATATGGGCTCTAGACTAATTTTGTTCACTAAATGTTCGACTGCATTGCAGTTAACGGCAATTTTTCATTGCTCAAAATGGACTTGTAAATTATTAACTATCTGGTTTACAAAGTTGTACAATTCTACAAGAGATGTAACTTTCTTTAAGTGCGTCACAATCAAGATAAATGAGATAATAGTGGCTTTATAGTAAATATGTTCTTTTATAATAGTATAGGCTAGGGCTGCACGGTTTGGGGAAAGACATATTGAGATCAATATTGCGATATGCGATTGCGATATGATAAAGGACACTTGCTTGTATATCAATGAAAAGTCACAAACTAATAGTGAAATGTTTAATTTCAAAGTGAAACATACAAACTACTTATAACAACCTGAAATGCCCAGTGCTTTCAAAATACAATATTCTACAAAATTAAATAAATCACAAAAAACTCTTTACATTACTGTTGAACGACAAACCCTGGTAAGGCTAAACAACTGTTTTGATTATATTTGGCCATTATAAAATCCCGTATTATAGTTCTTACGTTTAACCAAAACGTTGTTTGGAGGCTGACTTGAACACAGGGATGCATAGCTTTGCTAGCTTAGCTAAGGTTAAGATTTGTAAACTGAGGTGAATTTCTTTAGGAAACCTTCAAAGTTTGAAAAAAGTTAACAGCTAAGAACAGTCTAAATAGTTAATGCCTACGTTTAGAGAGAATGGATCGGATATGTTGCCGATCCAATCCATGTACTAATCATTTAAATCGCAGCTTTTTGTGTTCATGTAATCGCACAGACTGACATCGCGATTACGATTGCGATTAAACTAATCGTGCAGCACTAGTATAGGCATTGTTATTCTTGATCATCTCGGCCTGATTATCTGTTTGAAACAATCACTGAAACCCGCTTAATTACAGTAATTGTCAGTAATGGGAACACGTTGGATTTACACGTCACCGTAGAATGGATATTTATTTCACTTTTTGGATGTGCCCTCCTGCAGGCGCAGAAGCCAGAGTCCCATAAACTGCATCAGGCCCAGCATCCTCGGCCCCATCAAACGAAAAGGTGTGGCTCCGTTTCTTTCCAGCCCTCTCACTTTCCAACGTCCAGATTTCTGGTTTTCCTCCGTAATTTTGTCCTTCCCACATTTTGGCTCCTTTAGGAGAGATGGAGACAGAGCCTCTACCCAAGAGACTCTTCCAGGGCACCACCAACATGCTGTCTGCCGAGCCCCACCTACCCGAGCTCAGTTCCTGGTGAGTTGACTACCTTATATGGCAGTATATGAGTATACCAATCGCTCTGGCCAATATCTTCCACCAGATGCCCCATGTTCAAACCATACTTCGATACCATCGTGTCCCCATAAATTTATTATGGCTTTGGATTTGGCACAAAGAAATACACTAACTTGCATTTTTTTTGTTTGTTTTATTCGTCATCTTAACCTGAACTACTTTAAGAAAGAAATTAATTTGATTTATTGTGATTGACCGCAAATTAAAAACTAGCATAACCGTACATTGAAATCTGAACTGCACCGAAACTAGCATGCCACCCATTTTAGTGGGCGTGGCTTTACCATGGTACCCCTCTGATTGGGGAGCATGACTATTACACAGGGACATGAGTGCAATGTGATTAGACTACATTCAGACCGCTCACAGACAGTCTCCAGCCAGCCCAACGTGTCTGTGTCTTCCCACAGCAACCTTGTCATTGACTGATGTACAGGCTTCCTACGCTCCTGAAAAAGACAGTTTTTTCAGGTCTTGAAAAGTTATGGAATATGAAATGAAGTATATATGAATGTATAATGAAGTCCATGATTCTCGGTGTATAACTACAATGTTTAAAACTAGTGCAGGTTTCTAGTATCTTCACTGTTGTGTGGTGCTGCGTCCGGCCTTAAAATTCCTGGAAATTCCAGCTGATCTACGCTGTTTTTACGTGGGCTCAGGCTGCCTCGACTTCTGACTACACTCTCTCTCTCTCACACACACACACGCACACACCCCCCCCACACACACAGTGTTTTTTCTTCCTCTGTTGGTGGTGCCACCCTGGATGGATGGAGGTTATCAGGACCAGCAGCATTTTGTGGGTTGAGACTACTTCGTATCTGCAGTCAGGCAGAGGGGGAGGAGACAGTGGAAATTGGGCGTGTTGTCCCGCCTTGTCCCGCTTTCTCCACTCTGCAATTCAACAGAAGTGTAACAAGTGGCAGATTAACATGGTGTCCTAGTGGGCAAGGAAAGTGACCATCACGTTCACGTATACCGCCGACTTTTAATACTTTTTAATTAGTGTGGTTCACATCGCGTATGTTTAGTTCTTCTTGCCCCAGCCATATGCCATTAGTGCAACGTGTAGCAGCTCCATGTAACGTTTTTCACTGGCGGTGAGTCGGTGAAGACTCTTCACGTCGTCATGATCACGCCTCCTCTGCTCTCTCTTGCCTCCAGTCTGTCGTCTGAACTGCTGGATGGGAGCCTGAGCAGCGTGGGCTCCTCCTCCAGCTCTCCAGCCAAAATGGAGGGCGTGTCCCCCTGCCCCAGCGACTCTCCCTTCAGCCTCCTGCCGGACCTGTCCCCCAAGTAGGCCGATGGAAGGCTGGCGCCCGGTCCGAGCATCCCCTCTCCACGCGCAGTTGTTCTTGTCTGTAATTATTTAACGGAGGCGGGTGGAGATGATGGGCAGCTGCTATAACGCTTGGATGTAATGTAATGGGGTCCTGGCCTTTTTCCTGTGGAATTCAGAATCAGAGGCTCTTTGTCTTTCATTTCTTTAATTGCCCTAGAGGGATGTGCTGGTCTTCGTTAAAAACTGTGGCTTGCCTATACGCCCGGCACAAGTCTGCTGAAAGAGTGCAACGTAAATGTTTCAAGGTTGAACTTGTAGGAGTCCATGTGGTGTTCCTGGCGGTCATCTTCGCGCCAGCGAAACGCTGCTTCTCCTGCCTGAGCCGTGGCTGGAGGCTCGGGGTCGAGGGACGTGCGGGAGCATCCAGATGTTTCGGCCTTTTTTATGTTTAGTCATTTTACTGTTTTCTTTTTTAGGACTTTCAGAAGTCTGTTTCAGAGGTTTCACATGAAATGTGTCTGCGTGTTGCTGAATTAGAACTGCTGTGTATGGGCTCGGAATAAACTGTAAATCCGACTCGGTTGATGCAGATTTTAAAGTGGAATGCTGTTTCGTTACATGGAAGCGATCGAATGGATTGTCGTTTTGCTGGATGCAGATTTTTTTTTTTTCCAGCATATTTGCTCAAAATATATATTTTTTTGTGGACTCATTTTTGAACACGAGCGGCCCTCTGGCTGCGCCAAACAGACTGTGTACAAATCAATGCGTGAATGTTGTATTAAACTGCAGGGATGACCTGCAAACGATGAGGACAAAGCAATGATGGATTTTTTTTTTTTTTGGTGTGCACCCGTTCATACCTCTGTTCATTTAAAGAAAAAAATAAATTATTTGTCCCTAATCACGTGAGTTCTTTTTCAATAAGTCACCAGTCTGTTTTAAGAAAAACTTTTATTTTTATGTGCACAGCTACGTTATGGAACACTGACACGCGGGTTTCATGTATTAAATAAAATGGCAGAAAAAGCACATACACACGGCAACGTACGCGATAATACAGATTCCGGGCCCCGCGGGACCTACTGCCGCTGGCACGTCCCCGTCATCCCCTCCTCACGTGCGCAGGATGACCATGGTGAGAAGACCTGCAACACAACAGCAGTTCCTTCAAGCACGCTGCGCTGGCGCGGACCGGCATGGCGGCGTGGACCGGCCACGTACCCAGAACGTACGCTGCTACCAGCTTCTTGTTGACGCTCAGGTGGAGGTAGACGGGCACCGTGGACTCCTGCTCGCCCAGCGTGGGCAGCATGAGGGCGGCCATGCAGACCAGCCCCAGCAGCACGGTCAGCAGGCTGGGACCCCCCGACCCCGAGCGGCTCTCTGCAGACCAAGGCACGCCCGTCAGACGCTGGGCCGGCCACTGGGGGGCGCTTTAACCCGGCTGGTCTCACCTGACTGGAAGGACGTCTGCTCGAAGAAGACGCTCTCGGCCAGCTGCTCCTTCATGCGCCGCTCCTCCTCCTGCGGGCGGGAGCCAGGTGACTCCGGAGCGGCCGATGGCAGCAGGGTGGCCATCACCTCCTTCTTGCCCAGGGCCTTCCTCTGGCTCTGCTCCGACACCTGCAGCCGGAACTTGTCGATCACCCCATAGTGGCAGGCGCGGACGTCTCGGTGCCGGATCACGCTGCGGGCCAAAGGCGACCAATCAAACGGCGGCGATAAGACGGGGCGTGGCTTCAAACGGACAGGGCGTGGCCGCTACTCACATGTCCACGCAGCACTGCGGCTTGACTGCTCCAGTAGCGTCAACCACGGCATACTTGCTAGGCGCCGTGCAAAGTACTGCAAACAATACCACGGTTACAATACTACGTTTCTATACAACAGTTCTATACAACGGTTACAATGCTACGTTTCTATACAACGGTTACAATACCACGTTTCTATACAGCGGTTACAATACCACGGTTACAATACTACGTTTCTATACAACGGTTCCAATACCACGGTTACAATACTACGTTTCTATACAACGGTTCCAATACCACGGTTACAATACTACGTTTCTATACAATGGTTACAATACTACGTTTCTATACAACGGTTACAATACTACGTTTCTATACAACGGTTCTATACAACGGTTACAATACCACGTTTCTATACAACGGTTACAATACTACGTTTCTATACAACGGTTCTATACAACGGTTACAATACCACGTTTCTGTACAACGGTTACAATACCACGTTTCTATACAACGGTTACAATACCACGGTTACAATACCACGGTTACAATACTACGTTTCTATACAACGGTTCTATACAACACTACGTTTCTATACAACGGTTCTATACAACGGTTACAATACCACGGTTACAATACTACGTTTCTATACAACGGTTACAATACCACGGTTACAATACTACGTTTCTATACAACGGTTCTATACAACGGTTACAATACCACGGTTACAATACTACGTTTCTATACAACGGTTACAATACCACGGTCACAATACTACGTTTCTATACAACGGTTACAATACCACGTTTCTATACAACGGTTACAATACCACGGTTACAATACTACGTTTCTATACAACGGTTACAATACCACGGTTACAATACTACGTTTCTATACAACGGTTACAATACCACGGTTACAATACTACGTTTCTATACAACGGTTCTATACAACGGTTGCAATACCACGGTTACAATACTACGTTTCTATACAACGGTTACAATACCACGGTCACAATACTACGTTTCTATACAACGGTTACAATACCACGGTCACAATACTACGTTTCTATACAACGGTTACAATACCACGTTTCTATACAACGGTTACAATACCACGGTTACAATACTACGTTTCTATACAACGGTTACAATACCACGGTTACAATACTACGTTTCTATACAACGGTTACAATACCACGGTTACAATACTACGTTTCTATACAACGGTTACAATACCACGGTTACAATACTACGTTTCTATACAACGGTTACAAAACAACGGTTACAATACTACGTTTCTATACAACGGTTCTATACAACGGTTACAATACCACGGTTACAATACTACGTTTCTATACAACTGTTCTATACAGGGTGGTAGTAGCCCAGTGGGTAACACACTCGCTTATGAACCAGAAGACCCGGGTTCGAATCCCACTTACTGCCATTGTGTCCCCGAGCAAGACACCTAACCCTAAGTTGCTCCAGGGGGGGACTGTCCCTGTAACTACTGATTGTAAGTCGCTCTGGATAAGGGCGTCTGATAAATGCTGTAAATGTAAATCTATACAACGGTTACAATACCACGGTTACAATACCACGTTTCTATACAACGGTTACAATACCACGGTTACAATACTACGTTTCTATACAACGGTTACAATACCACGTTTCTATACAACGGTTACAATACTACGTTTCTATACAACGGTTCTATACAACGGTTACAATACTACGTTTCTATACAACGGTTACAATACCACGGTTACAATACTACGTTTCTATACAATGGTTACAATACCACGTTTCTATACAACGGTTACAATACTACATTTCTATACAACGGTTCTATACAACGGTTACAATACCACGGTTACAATACTACGTTTCTATACAACGGTTCTATACAACGGTTACAATACTACGTTTCTATACAACGGTTACAATACTACGTTTCTATACAACGAGCCACACACACGCCCCAATCACCAATCACCCCACACACACACACCCCAATCACCACACACACACACGCCCCAATCACCACACACACACACACGCCCCAATCACCAATCACCCCACACACACACACCCCAATCACCACACACACACACACACACACATGCCCCAATCACCACACACGCACACACACACATGCCCCAATCACCACACACACCCACACGCCCTAATCACCACACACACCACGTTTCCCTAATTTTACCAAAGTCCACGTGATGTACATGCGTCTCATAGGGGTTAACACACTCGCCTATGAACCAGAAGACCCAGGTTCAAATCCCACTTACTACCATCAGGTCCCTGAGCAGGACACTTGACCCTGAGTGTCCCTTTATAAGGCCCTCTTGATAAGGGCGTCTGGTAAATGCTGTAAATGTGATGATCGGTTCCATACTGCATGGTAGACCGCATGCCATAAATAGTAACGTGGAGACACCCCTGACAGCAGCTAACAAAAGTAGATGAAGAAGAGTAGCTCACCTTTGAATTTAAGGGCGAATTCATAAGGGTTGTAGAGGGTGAGGACCTGCTTGTGGGAGGCCTGCTCATCAGCATAAAAGAGCAGCTCGGTGGGGAAGACGAAGACGGGAAGGCTTCCTTCCACAAGGTCAGGCGTCCGGAGCTGCTGCTGCTGCATTGGCTGAGCTTCTCTCCGTCCTGCCAGTGTCCGGTCTGCTCCTCAGCTCTCCAGCCACTCTCCAGATGCAGCTCAGCGCTCCTCAGCTCCTCAGGAGCATGGTACAAGCACCTGCAGGGATACAGGGGAGTCACAGCTCACTCAACCACCGAACCGTCCTGATCAACCTCACGTCTTTATCTCCTGCACATTTCTAATCAGGCGGGACAGAGGAAGTGAAAGCGGTCCAGGGCTCCACGTGGCTGCTCACGTCATCCAGAGGAACAGCCAACATTTTACATCGAGAAAATGTACAACAAACATGGCTGCCTCGCAACGCAACCGACACGATACGACAACGCGACAACACAGCCCGCAAAACAACACAACACAGCCCGCAACGCAACCGACACGATATAACAACACAACAACACAGCCCGCAACACAACCGACACGATACAACAACGCGACAACACAGCCCGCAAAACACAACACAGCCCGCAACGCGACCGACACGATACAACAACACGACAACACAGCCCGCAACACAACCGACACGATACGACAACACAGCCCGCAACGCAACCGACACGATATAACAACAACACAGCCCGCAAAACAACCGACATGATATAACAACACAACAACACAGCTCGCAACGCTACCAACACGATACAACAACACGACCGACACGATATAACAACACAACAACACAGCCCGCAACGCGACCGACACGATACAACAACACGACAACACAGCCCGCAACGCGACCGACACGATACAACAACACGACAACACAGCCCGCAACACAACCGACACGATATAACAACAACACAACAACACAGCCCGTAAAACAACCGACATGATATAACAACACAACAACACAGCTCGCAACGCTACCAACACGATACAACAACACGACCGACACGATATAACAACATGACAACACAGCCCGCAACGCAACCGACACGATACAACAACACGACAACACAGCCCGCAACGCAACCGACACGATACGACAACACAGCCCGCAACACAACCGACACGATATAGCCCGCAACACAACCGACACGATATAACACAACAACACAGCCCGCAAAACAACACAACAACACAGCCCGCAACACTACCGACACGATACAACAACACGACAACACAGCCCGCAACGCAACCGACACGATACAACACAACAACACAGCCCGCAACACAACCGACACGATACAACAACACGACAACACAGCCCGCAACACAACTGACACGATACGACAACACAGCCCGCAACGCAACCGACACGATATAACAACAACACAACAACACAGCCCGCAAAACAACCGACATGATATAACAACACAACAACACAGCTCGCAACGCTACCAACACGATACAACAACACGACCGACACGATATAACAACACGACAACACAGCCCGCAACGCAACCGACACGATACGACAACACAGCCCGCAACGCAACCGACACGATACGACAACACAGCCCGCAACACAACCGACACGATATAGCCCGCAACACAACCGACACGATATAACACAACAACACAGCCCGCAACACAACCGACACGATACAACAACACGACAACACAGCCCGCAACGCAACCGACACGATACAACACGACAACACAGCCCGCAAAACAACACAACACAGCCCGCAGCGCAACCGACACGATACAACACAACAGACACGATACAACATGACAACACAGCCCGCAACGCAACCGACACGATATAACAACACGACAACACAGCCCGCAACACAACCGACACGATACAACAACACAACACAGCCCGCAAAACAACACAACAACACAGCCCGCAACACAACCGACACGATATAACAACACGACAACACAGGCCGCAACACAACCGACACAAAATAACAACAGAACAACACAGGCCACAACATAACAGACACGATAGAACACAACAACACAGCCCACAGCACAACCGACATGATATAACACAACAACACAGCCCACAGCACAACAGACATGATATAAAAACATGACAACACAGCCAGCAGCTCAACCGACACGATATAACACAACACAGCCCGCAACACAACCAACACAAAATAACATCGGACAGGGTGGTAGTAGCCTAGTGGGTAACACACCTGCCTGTGAACCAGAAGACCCGGGTTCAAATCCCACTTACTACCATTGTGTCCCTGAGCAAGACACTTAACCCTAAGTTGCTCCAGGGGGGGACTGTCCCTGTAACTACTGATTGTAAGTCGCTCTGGATAAGGGCGTCTGATAAATGCCGTAAATGTAAATGAGTGTAAATGTAAACATGACAACACAGCCAGGAAAACAACACGACAACACAGCCCACAGCACAACAGACGCGATATAAAAACATGACAACCGCATCACAACCGACACAAAATAACAACACAACACAGCCCACCCGACACGATATAACAACACGACAACACAGCCCACAGCACAACCGCCACGATATAACATGACAACACAGCCCGCAATACAACAGACACGATATAAAAACATGACAACACAGCCCGCAACACAACCGACACGATATAACACAGCCCGCAACACAACCGACACAAAATAACAACACAGCACAACCGCCACGATATAACATGACAACACAGCCCGCAATACAACAGACACGATATAAAAACATGACAACACAGCCCACACGACATGACAACACAGCCCACAGCACAACCGACACGATATAACAACACAACAACACAGCCTGTAGCATAACCGACACGATATATCAACACAGCCCACAGCACAAGCAGCCATGATAAAACCCAACACAATACGACACAGCCGGCAGCACAGGCGCCCGCTGCTGCTCCCCAAAACCCCGAGACGAGCCGAAGTCGCTTACCCGACCGCGATTGATGCCAGGCGCTTCTCGCCCCGTTCCTTCTCTTTGTGTTTGTGTGCGCTGGCGCTGCTGCAGCGCGCCCGTTGCATTCTGGGATAAGGAAGGGCCCAGGAATTCCGCCAGGGCACGTTCCTGACGTCACGCGCGCTCGCGTGCCGTACATTATTAAACTTGGAGCCTAGTTTATAATTAGTGTAATAAATATAGTATTTACTTTATACGCATGCATGCAGTGTAGTTCATGATGAAGATACCTGTACTTGATCTTTTTCTACTCACAAAAAACCAAACACTCTATTACAGGCTTCTTTATAAACTGCTCTACACTCAATACATGTAACCCAGCTTTCACCGCCTCCATCATTTAATACTGTGAGTGAATAATAATACTGTGAGGTTTTTGTGATAAAGATGTGAAAGCACAGCACACGAGTGAAATGTGTCCTCTGCATTTAACTCATCACCCTGAATAAGCAGTGGGCAGCCGAGACAGGCGCCGGGGAGCAGTGTTTGGGGACGGTGCTTTGCTCAGTGGCACCTTGGCGCTTCGGGATTTGAACCGGCAACCTTCTGATTACGGGGCCGCTTCCTTAATTGCTAGGCCACCACTGTGTAGGGTTTTTTACACACACGGCATGAGTAGAAGTTCCTGTGATGAAGATGTGTAGGTTTTATTAGACACATGGCATGAGTAGAAGTTCTTGTGATGAAGATATGTAGGTTTTTTAGACACACGGCGTGAGTAGAACTTCTTGTGAGGAAGGTGTGTATGGTTTTCACACACACGGCATGAGTAGAAGTTCTTGTGAGGAAGATGTGTAGGTTTTTTAGACACATGGTGTGAGTAGAAGTTCTTGTGATGAAGATGTGTAGGGTTTATTAGACACATGGCGTAAGTAGAAGTTCTTGTGATGAAGATGTGTAGGGTTTTTCACACACATGGTGTGAGTAGAAGTTCTTGTGAGGAAGATGTGTAGGTTTTTTAGACACATGGTGTGAGTAGAAGTTCTTGTGATGAAGATGTGTAGGGTTTTTCACACACACGGCATGAGTAGAAGTTCTTGTGAGGAAGGTGTGTAGGTTTTTTAGACACATGGTGTGAGTAGAAGTTCTTGTGATGAAGATGTGTAGGGTTTATTAGACACATGGCGTAAGTAGAAGTTCTTGTGATGAAGATGTGTAGGGTTTTTCACACACATGGTGTGAGTAGAAGTTCTTGTGAGGAAGATGTGTAGGTTTTTTAGACACATGGTGTGAGTAGAAGTTCTTGTGATGAAGATGTGTAGGGTTTTTCACACACACGGCATGAGTAGAAGTTCTTGTGAGGAAGGTGTGTAGGTTTTTTAGACACATGGTGTGAGTAGAAGTTCTTGTGATGAAGATGTGTAGGGTTTATTAGACACATGGCGTAAGTAGAAGTTCTTGTGATGAAGATGTGTAGGGTTTTTCACACACATGGTGTGAGTAGAAGTTCTTGTGAGGAAGATGTGTAGGTTTTTTAGACACATGGTGTGAGTAGAAGTTCTTGTGATGAAGATGTGTAGGGTTTTTCACACACACGGCATGAGTAGAAGTTCTTGTGAGGAAGGTGTGTAGGTTTTTTAGACACATGGTGTGAGTAGAAGTTCTTGTGATGAAGATGTGTAGGGTTTATTAGACACATGGCGTGAGTAGAAGTTCTTGTGATGAAGATGTGTAGGGTTTATTAGACACATGGCGTGAGTAGAAGTTCTTGTGATGAAGATGTGTAGGGTTTTTTAGACACATGGTGTGAGTAGAAGTTCTTGTGATGAAGATGTGTAGGTTTTATTAGACACATGGCATAAGTAGAAGTTCTTGTGATGAAGATATGTAGGTTTTTTAGACACACGGCGTGAGTAGAACTTCTTGTGAGGAAGGTGTGTATGGTTTTCACACACACGGCATGAGTAGAAGTTCTTGTGAGGAAGATGTGTAGGTTTTTTAGACACATGGTGTGAGTAGAAGTTCTTGTGAGGAAGATGTGTAGGTTTTTTAGACACATGGTGTGAGTAGAAGTTCTTGTGAGGAAGATGTGTAGGTTTTTCACACACATGGTGTGAGTAGAAGTTCTTCAGATGAAGATGTGTAGGGTTTTTCACACACACGGCATGAGTAGAAGTTCTTGTGAGGAAGGTGTGTAGGTTTTTTAGACACATGGTGTGAGTAGAAGTTCTTGTGATGAAGATGTGTAGGGTTTATTAGACACATGGCGTGAGTAGAAGTTCTTGTGATGAAGATGTGTAGGGTTTATTAGACACATTGCGTGAGTAGAAGTTCTTGTGATGAAGATGTGTAGGGTTTATTAGACACATGGCGTGATTAGAAGTTCTTGTGATGAAGATGTGTAGGGTTTTTGGAGCATTGTGCCGGACTTGAATGAGGCCTGTTGGTGCAGCGCGCGCTGGGGGAGGGGCGGCGCCTGCTCTCGGTTCTGTGTTGTATTAAATATAAAATCTGCATGTTCGAACCCCGTGTTGGTCCGTGCAGCTCCGTTCCTCCGGTTGAAGAAGACGGGCGACATGACCAGTGAGCCCTGATCCCGCAATGTTGGCAGGACGCGGGGCGTTAATATGGCGCGGCTCCGTGCAGATGAAGAAAGGAAGACACGATTATGCTAAAAAAAAACGTGGTATGATCCGAGCCCTCCCCACCCCTACAAGCCGACCGGGCCAGAGGAAGGCTTTCATAATCAGAAACGTAATAAACTGCACCACGGCACATCACATAAACTACAGATACTGCAGCGATTCGGAGTTGAAAGATATTTATTTCAACCCACAACACGCCGCGCCGCGTCCTTTCCGGTCCCGCCGCCTGCGCCGAGAACTGGGCGGACAGAGAGCTCTCGCGCCTCAACCCCATTGTATATTTATGCGCCAGTGGGCGTGGTCTGCGCGGCCCGCTCAGCCAATGGGCGGGCGGGGGCGGTCCGAGGGCGGTCCGTCCGTTAGGAAGAGAAGTTCTCCAACAGCGTGAGCCCAGCAGCGCTCAGTAAAGACAGATAGAGTCAGGCGGCGGCAAGCGGTGGCAGTGCGACCCTCATTCTGGGGGGGGGGTCTGATTATAACAAAATATATACACACATATATGCATACCCGGACCGCAAGATAGGTCATATGTCGATAATAGGCCTTTTTAGAAAACCTCCAGCTTAATATATCTCCATCTGAAAATGCCTATTTTACTTTTCCTGATAGACACGTCCGCCTCTATGAATCAGCGCACTTATTTGGGTACGACGTATCTGGACATAGCTAAAGGCGCGGTTGAGATCTTTATGAAGGTAAAGATTAATTTTACCCCGACTTTTTCAGCTTACTGTTGTGCCTTGTTGGAGTTGAGGGTCCGTATGGTGGAATCGTTGGAAATTAACGTGTGTTGTTTCGTTTTCTTTAACAGCTGCGTGCCCGAGACCCGGCTAGTAGAGGCGACAGGTACATGCTAGTTACATTCGATGAGCCACCATACGGAGTTAAGGTAAATAAATGCTGTTCAGTTGTGTGTGGTGTGGTTAAGTCGGAGACGTTTTTATGACAGTGGGACTATATTGTCCCTCTGGTCGTAGCTGCGGGTCTCTCGGCCTCACGGTGGCGAAAAGGACACATTTTTGTAAAAATAGCCGCAGACCCGGAGCAGCGCACCCTCGGAACATGGCGGACATTTTGCTTTTGTGTGGGGAAAGCTCTCGGCGCTGAGATGGAGGCGGGGAGATTTATGATCCGCCGTGACGTCCTTTGTGACGTCACAACGGGCGAACTCGGCCCCGATTGGCCAGGCTTCAGCCTGCTTTCCGTGGCTGACCTCTGTGCTCTCCCATTGGTCGCGCTCTCCGGGGTCATGAGCCTCGCTCTGCTTCACCTTTCGTTTGACCTTTGCACTCGTTCCACTCATGTTTTGTGTTACAGTAAAACCGGCCACACGTCAGCTGCCCCTCCCGCCCGCTTGAAGCAGCCAGGTGGCCTTACATAATCATGACATTGACATGAACACTGCTCCACTCGGGACGCTCCAGTCAAAACACCTGAAAACCCGGCGGCTGCTGGACTTCTGTCCTGCCGCCTGATTGGTCAGTGTGGCCGTGGTGACCCTGCAGTCCATGCACAGCAGTCCAATGCGTGTGTGTGACAGGGTGGTAGTAGCCTAGTGTGTAACACACTCGCCTGTGAACCAGAAGACCCAGGTTCAAACCCCACTTACTACCGTCGTGTCCCAGTGCAAGACACTTAACCCAGAGTGTCTCCAGGGGGGGACTGTCCCTGTAACTACTGATTGTTAGTCACTCTGGATAAGGACGTCTGGTAAATACTGTAAATGTAATGTAAATGATGCTTGCTTCCCATTGGCCGGTGGTGTGGGAGATTTGGCTTCCCGACATGCTGGCTGAACTGGTGACTCTAGACGACCATGGGCGTGTGTGCGACTGAATTATGGATGGCAACCTTACTGCAGATGTGATCGGTGAGCAGCATGATAATAACATGGCAGACGTTCCCAGACTCACTGTGATGTTTCAGGCGGTGAACATGGCAGGTGAAAGGGTTTTACTTTTTTCAGAGTGAAATAAGCCATCTTTAACTGTCATATAAAAGGAATAAAACAATACATGTTGCAAAGTGGAATACAACAATAAATCATAAAGAGACGTGCCAGTGCGATGAGAACATCGCAAAGTAAAAGAACATGCGCAGGTCTGGACTGAATATACCTGTGGTTTGTATTCCACGAGGACATGCTCAGGTTCACGGTTCGTTTTTGACATAGTCTATTTTTTTTTTTTTTACAAAATTCATGTGACAAACATTCACCACGGCAAAGATACCAGTCACGGATGAGCCCGTCATGACCTTTAGATGTTCCTGTGAAAACGCCATACAGACCTTTTTTTTTTTTTTTTTTTTTTTATTTTTTACTTCCATAGCAATAAAGTGTATAAAATATTTTTTTTGCAGTGAATTTGAAATGAAATCAGAGATGGTAAAATCTGGGAGGGACTGAGGTTCATGACCACCTCCTTTTCATTTCCTGCTGCCTGAGAGTAGACTTAGTCTGGCCGCTGTCTCTGAGAGAGCAGCATCTTCACACTTCTCCTCAATTATTCATGCGGTTTTCAGCAGCTAATCAGGGATGAATTCCACGATTCTACGTTCACTGGTGACGACGCAGGCCCTTTTCAGCCTCTTATTCTTCCTGTGTCCAGCTGTCCTCTGGGACGGGAACTCTCCTCCCGCTGCGGCTGGTTGATTGAATGTGGCACTGGTGTACAGTGTAGGGTGGTGGGTGTTTGTAAGACCATCTTCAACCTTCAGGGAAAGTTGTTTTGTCATTGTGATACGCTGCATGGCGCAGCAACACGATTAAACCACCAACAGAGCTTGGGGAGCAGTGTGTGGCGAGGGAGGGTTCTGGAGTTTTACCCACAACATTCTGGTTACCAGTCCACTTCCCACTTTATTTCCACACTGGTAGCGCGGAGCTACATTGGCCAAATGCACACACAGAAAATGCTTCTTCTCTCTGGATCCCGTTTAATGGCTGTTTGTGGCAGATGCGTGCGGTGCGCATGTTAAGCCTGCCAACGTAAGCGCAACGTTGGGACCTCATGCAGTACTTAAGTGTGTTGGGGAGCAAATAATTCTACATATATCTGCATGATCTGTTTCTCTCTCTTTCTACAGGCTGGATGGAAGGAGAACCATGCCACATTCATGAGTGAGCTGAAGAACCTTCAGGCATCAGGATTGACCACCATGGGCCATGCACTGCGTGCTGCCTTTGACCTGCTCAACCTCAACCGGCTGGCCTCCGGAATCGACAACTATGGCCAGGTACACAGACCCACCGGCCACTTTTACTAAACAACCGCGATTTACATCCTCATTTGTCTGTCCAGACTCAACAGGCTAG
Organism: Denticeps clupeoides; assembly: GCF_900700375.1. Classification (NCBI taxonomy): domain Eukaryota; kingdom Metazoa; phylum Chordata; class Actinopteri; order Clupeiformes; family Denticipitidae; genus Denticeps; species Denticeps clupeoides. The sequence goes on along the minus strand of NC_041724.1, from coordinate 18,881,746 downwards.
CTTAGCCTAGCACTGAGGATGAGCGTAAATCCTGTTAGCAGTACTTGTTTTAATATTAGTTTTAGTATAGTCTTTGCGTCAAACTGTCATTTAGTTAGTTATTATTAGTCTTAGTCACGTCCAGACTCAAGTTTCTGTCGACTAAAACTTTTAGTCTTTTTTTTTTTTTTTTTTTTAGTCAGAATTATCCATGAATATTTTAGTGTAGTTTTAGTCAACAAGAAATGATGACATTTTAGGCTAATTTTAGTCAATGAAAATGGAATTTTAATCATCTTATTTATTAGTAATGCAATTATACATATTAATATTTAACCAAGTCAATATAGTACAAGCACCTAGTAGAACAGACAAAAGCAACATTTTCTTTTAGTCATACTCGTTTCATAAATAAAAAGATTATCTTATTATTATATTACTCAGAATTGGCCCTAACAAAGCCCTAGGCAAGATTTTAGTCGAACTTTTACATCTCGTCTCGACTTAATCACGTCAAAAAATTTGATGATATTATGATGAAGACATTTAGTCATACATTTTGTTGACAACACTAGTTAGCATCCGGGAGTTTGCCAATGAGCGAGTGAGCAGCAATTCACATCTTGCAAGTCAGGACATGGTGGCATTTCATTGGTGGTAGTAGCCTAGTGGGTAACACACTTGCCTATGAACCAGAAGACCCGGGTTCGAATCCCACTTACTACCATTGTGTCCCTGAGCAAGACACTTAACCCTGAGTTGCTCCCGGGGGGACTGTCCCTGTAACTACTGATTGTAAGTCGCTCTGGATAAGGGCGTCTGATAAATGCCGTAAATGTAAATTCATAATCAGAAACAAACATGAGCAGCAAAATGGTTCTGTGCATTTACTCGAAATGATTTCAAGATTTCATCATCACTGAGGGCCTGCCCCCCCCTGTTCCCTTCCATGTCCTTACATGCAATATTATTTTATTGAAAATGTGTCTGAACATTTACAGTAAACCTTGTCCCTTCTGGGAATTCATAATCAGAAATCTGAATGAATAAATATTTAGCAATTGCTTTAGTATTTACAGTGAATGTTCACACAGCCAGAACAGCAAGTGTAAGTAGAGATTTATGTTTACACCAGTGGGGGTGCCAGAGATCACAGGAGGGGCACAGGATGAGGTTACCAAAATTATAGCAGTAAATATTAAATGTGTAAACAACAATAAGGACAACCAAAACTTTGTATAATCCTGCATAGGGCTGTGTATTGGCAAGGATCTCACGATACACAATATTTTGTGATGCTGTACATATTGCGATATTCTACAGTATAAAAGATGCTCGTTCTGTCATGTTTTATGATTTCACTCCGCCTGAAATGCCAGACAGTAATTTAAAGTCCCCAGCTGTACAGCGCCATCTACAGGAGTGGAGGTTGTAGTTGCACGCTGATTCTCATCTCTGCTGGCCCGTGGGGAACTAAATGTCTATTTAAAAATTTATATTAAATGTCCCTGTATCGTTACATGTAAAATATCACTATATATTGCTGTATTGACATTTTCCCAACACCCCTAGTTCTGTATGCTATATAGACTAAAGCTGTAAATCTTGTCCCCTCAATTTCTATCATTTTAATCTAGCTCTGGTCTTTTGGTGGAGAAGGCAAGGTGCTATGGAAAGATAGAAAGAGAGGTGGAGAGGGACGACTGAAGACTTGGTCCAAGATGTTTCCCCTTTTGCCAAATTGAAAGAATAGAGAGCAGGAAGAAGGGGCAGTGGTGTGGTAATCAGAAGGTTGCTGGTTCAAATCCTGAGCTGCCAAGGTACCACTGAGGTGCCACTGAGTAAAACACCGTCCCCACACACTGCTCCCCGGGCGCCTGTCATGGCTGCCCACTGCTCACCATGGGTGATGGGTTAAATGTAGAGGACACATTTCGTTGTGTCGCTGTGCTGTGTATCACAATGACAGTCACTTCACTTTCACAAGAGGGCTGGAGCTTGTATTGGAGAAGATCCCCAAGGAGGATTAGAGGTGTACTGAGGAGAGAATGCTAGTCATCTACAAAGAGATCAGGGGTCCAGGAGGATGCTAGACAATAATCAACAATAACAATAAAAATGGAAGTCCAAGGATGAAGTGTTGAGGTGCAAGACAGACAAGGGTGTGAAGCACATCATGATGCCCACATCCCCACCTCTCCTAGTTTCTCTTGGGAGAGAGCTGTGAAATCAAAAAGGGATGAGCAGACATACCAGCATTATGTAGCAAGCTTTGGGCTAGAAGTGTTCCAGTTATCCACAGTTACTGATAACTAACAGTTCTGTGTTAGTATGAAGATGAATGTCGTTTACTCTTAGCACACAGCTGACCTCCTGGAAGTTCTACCTTTTATAATCCCATGAGATGTTGTGCTGAAAGTTCAGAAGTTTCTGCTTATCGTCTCCTCAGGGCCGGAACCCATTCTTCCTTGAACCGGCAGTCATCATCACTATAACCGATGGGAACAAGTTGACACACAGCTCAGGAGTGTCAGATGAGGTATGAGACTCACATCCAGCCTGTTACTCTTTGTCCTGCTTTTTAATCGTGCTCTGCTTTCTGTGGTGGGTCACCTGCTTTGGGATTCTGTCTCAGATCCTAGAGGAGGCACGTGGCCAATGACCTGCTGCATTCTAGCTGCTATTCTAGCTGATGCTCCTCAGGTCATCATCTCCATTATGTCGTGGTGTTTGGCTTCAAAGGATTTTGAGCTGACACATCACGCCTCTGATGGTCTAATGAAGCATCAGCTGGTGAGATGTTGGAGGAGGAGTAGTTTCCTCCTCCTCTCTTTTCCTTTGCTCAGAGTGGGCTGAAAGTTCCCCAGTCTTATTACAGTCTTCATCAAGTTCCTAAATGCATTTAATACTGCTGGTCACAGTTTGATTACGATAAACATCTGGAACATAGCAGTTTTTGTCTGTAACACACACACCGCACCCTCTCACAGCTCCACCTCCCTCTGAACTCCCCTCTCCCGGGGAGTGAGCTGACGAAGGAGCCGTTCCGCTGGGACCAGCGCCTGTTCGCCCTGGTTCTGCGGCTGCCCGGCGCAGCCGGACCCGACTGCGAGCAGCTGGGAAGTGTCCCCACAGACGACTCGGCCATCACCCAGATGTGTGAAGTGACTGGAGGTACAAAGACATGTTGAGACCAAATCTAAATAAGAAATGAATCCCAAATGGTCAGTAGAGTGAGTGCAGATTTTTCTCCAACTTCCTGACTCCTTTCTATCAGAACAAGCATGAACGTTTTCAGCTATTTGAGCTACAGTAGCTCTTCTGTTGTCTGGGACCGCAGGAGCCAGTCTACTCCCTTTGCTTGGTATCAGGACCCTTTCACAACATTCAATGGCCTTCCTTTCTTGGACCGCTCTTAGTAGATCCACTGACCACTGCAGAGCAAAACATCCGACAAGAGACTGCTACAACCCAGCTGTCTAGACGTCACACTGTCTAGACACTCAGGTCCACTCAGACACTCAGACATCTCATTACTGTTATTAAAATTACACTTCCTTTAAAGAATCTTTAGGCTCAATAAGCTTGCTGAGAAAAAGGTGTCATTCTGATGAGGCTTTAAAGCTTTTGTTTTATGTAATTAAATTGTGAAAGAAGGACACTTTGAAATCCTTCTACCAAACTCTGGCACAGACTGTCAGGCTGCTTCTTTTTATAGCTGTGGGTCTGTCGTGTGTGTGTACTGAAGGTACTATGCGGTGACCAGTTTGTCCCCTCACTCCTTCAGGACGCTCGTACTGTGTCCGCACCCAAAGGATGCTCAACCAGTGTCTGGAGTCCCTGGTGCAGAAGGTTCTTAGTGGCGTTGTGATCAACTTTGAGAAGACTGGGCCAGACCCTCCGTTAGTAGGAGAAGGTAAACATGCCTGCAGCATGACTCGCCTGAATGCTCGAAGCTGATTGGTGGGAAGGTGTATAAAGGAAGGAATGTGTCTGAATGTGTCAGGAAGAAGACCCCACCCCTCTCATTCCGTAAGAATACAAGTGAAGATTAACACAGTCTCTCTTTTCTCCAGATGGACTGGTTGAACCCAGTCGACCCGTCGCCTCATTCAGTCCACAGCCGTGGCACAGCTGCCACAAGCTGATCTACGTGCGGCCCAACCCCAAAACCGGTGTGCCCGTGGGCCACTGGCCCATACCGGAGTCTTTCTGGCCGGACCAGAACTCGCCCACGCTGGTGAGATGTCCATGTATCCCTCATATCAGAGGGGATGTGTTGAAACGCACTTCTGTTTTTCCTGTTGTGGTTGTGATGCTCAGGTTAAGCCCTGGACCCGTTTCTCTCATGTTCTCTGTCCGTCTGCAGCCTCCTCGCTCTGCACACCCGGTGGTGCGCTTCTCCTGTGTGGACTGTGAGCCCATGGTGATCGACAAGCTGCCTTTCGACAAATACGAGCTGGAGCCCTCCCCCCTCACACAGTACATCCTGGAGAGGAAGTCCCCACATATGTGCTGGCAGGTGGGTCCTGCTGACACACACACACACACACACACACACACACCGTCTAAACATGGATCCAGTTTAGCCTTGTCTGCAATGTTGTTTATGGCAAAATACCTCTTTTATGCGATTAAGACGTAAATGCTGGTCATGTGACTATAACTAATAAAACAAATCATGTAATATTGTTGACTAATAAAAACAAGACTAAATATGGTTTACAAGATAAAAGCTAGAGTAAAATGTAAAATTTTTGTTATTTCCTCTTGTTTAAGCGTGTTTAAGCACAGTTAATTTCCTCTTGTTTAAGCACAGTCTGAAACACACACATCTCCGCTGGGTCCTAGATCCCTTACCAGCCAATCAAAAAAAGAGAGGACCTACACAACAACCAATCAAAAAATGGCAGCATTGTATCTGGGTAAAATGCAACACAACCACCAATAAAAAGGCATTCTGGAATTCTTCGCGTTATTCCGCTACTTGTAACGATATCTTCCGAACATTTCATTGACCACATCCATAGGCGCTCCGAACATCACTTCATGCACAGAGTAAGTCATCTTCTGCTTTAATGTTCACACCGTTTCACACAAACAATGACAACTTGCCTGCTGTTAGAGAATATTGCCCAGATAATTAGCATAAATCTTTAAATAGAGGAAAAAAAGAGATTAAAATACAATTTTCATTGACTAAAATTAGACTGTTAACATATTCAGTGATTATTACAACTACAGTAAGACTACAATGCTCAGCGTTTTAGTCAACTGAAATTTGACTGTGGCTAAAATCTAATTTTGACTAAAATTAGTCTGGACGTGACTAACAAAGACAAAAATGACAGCTTGATTCAAAAACTAGACTAAAACTAATATTAAGACAGGCCGCCAAAAAACACTATTCTTGTCTGCAGTTCTGTTATTTGGCTCTGGGGACAGCCAGCAGGCCTTCTCTCAGGTAACGAAGGGATTGTAAAGTTTTATGACAGACTAGTAGGTTACTAAAATATATTGGAGCATCAGAATAAGCTTTCTAGGTGCCTTTCTTCTTGCCCTTCTGTCAATCATTTACACTCTTCTGGGTGGATCCGACTCTGCTGGTTCTTTTCTAGATGCAATCACATGTGAAACTGACATCAGGGGAAAACAGGGGAGCGGAAATGTCTGCAGGCTGCTTAACCTCAAAGGTTATGTTTGCATGCTCTCCTCACATTGGGGAGAAATTAAATGTATTTAATCCGTCGACACCCGGTAGAGGGTAGGAAGGAGAAACTCGCGGCCAAACCAAAGTGCAATAAAAGTGTATTTATTTAGAGTGCAGGAAGTGATGTATAGTTCAACCAAAACCCTCAACCAAACACACCAACTTTATACAACACCGGCACAGAGCCAAACACACTAACAGAGGGGAATCCACACACATACCAATACACACACGGGCAGAGAACCAACACTAGAGACAAGAACAAAGCACAACTCCTGCTCCACTCCAAACTCCTCCATGACCGTCTTTCTGTCTCAGGCCTCCTCATATACTGGCAGCAGACATGGGTGGAGCCAGCAATCAGAAACTCCTCCCCTTCAGGCCTAAAAGAGGGGGGAAAAAACACACAAGCAGAGGGACCCCCACTAACACTCCCTGGCACCGAGCGCCCCCACACACAGTAGATCCTCCTTTAAAATTTGACTTGAAGAATTGGCCATTTGGACTGAAGAAGGTTTGTTCCACCACGGAGGAGCCAGGTCTCGGAGGCTCGAGGCGAGACAAGCTTGATGCTCTGAGAGAATGAGAAGTGACATGCTGCTTGAAGAGAAGTGAGGAGCTGTGGGGCCATTCATCATCTTGAACTTAACACACGCCGCCACAGGAAGCAGGCGCAGCTTTCACAGCAGAGCTGTGGTGTGTGGGATTTCTGCAAAATTCGAGATAAGTCTTGCGGCGCGTTCTGGATCAACTGAAGGAGTCGGTTTGTCAGTCTCCAGTCCAGCCTGTAGAGTCAGTGAAGTAGGACGTCGGTGTGAGGTGGACAGGTCCCACCCTGCATCCCGCATCCTGGGATGGGCTCTGACGTTTCAGAGGCCCATTTCTGGCCCTTTTATGCATAATTTTATTATGCATATCTTCACTCAATTTCCCAGAAGTGTAGTTCCATGCAGTTTTTTTTTTTTTTTTACAAAATTTGATTAAATGATATCATTCGAAAGATTCAAATGGTAGTCTGTGGTGAATTACACTGTTTGTTAAACAGTTGAGCTGTGTGTGTAATTCACTGACATTCACTTGACCTGCTTGAATAGGTGTTGGGAGGAAACTTTGCTGTGAATCTGTGTGATTTTATTGGCTTTATAGTAATAAGAGTTTACTGTAATGCCAGTGGTACACTAGTGTCTGGACTTTTGACAGTAAGGAACATGAGTGATATTCGACCTTCTCCTCTCTGCAGGTGTTTGTGAACTGCAGTGGGAAGCATAGTGAAGCGGCCCAGCCCTTCGGTTACCTGAAAGCCAGCACCACCCTCACCTGCGTCAACCTGTTCGTCATGCCGTACAACTACCCCGTCCTGCTGCCGCTGCTAGGTCTGTCTGCGTGTGTGATGGGGGATGTTTTAAATGTAGTACTGGGTAATGCAGGGCACTGCAGGGTAATGGTGGCCTAGCGGGCCCCTTTTGGTTGTGTGCTGTCCTGCAGTGTTTCACAATGACAAAAACCATCGCTTTCATATTTAAGATTTAATCAGGTTTCAGCTCCACTAGAAGGTAAAAGCAGGTCAGAACTGTTCCTGTTGTAGTTCCTCTCGTCTGTGTTTCTCATCCCCCTCTTCCGCTTTTCCTTCTCTGTGCAGATGACCTGTTCAAAGTACACAAGCTGAAACCAACCCTGAAATGGCGACAGGCGTTTGAGATCTACCTGAAGTCCATGCCACCGTATTTTCTTCTGGTAAGATGATGCCAAGCAGCTCAATAAAAAATGTAAATAAAAATGTATGATCATGTCATTCAACCAAATTCTGTAGGTCTTCCATCTAAATTTATATTTAAGTGACTTTTTGAGCCCTGACCTGACCAGTAGTGGTCAGATGATCCGGGAACCGGGAAAGCAAGTTGTTAGCTGAATGTCTCCTGTTCGCAGCCGCTGAAGAAGGCCCTGAGGATGATGGGAGCCCCCAACCTTATTTCAGACAACATGGACTGCGGCTTGAGCTACAGCGTCATCTCCTACCTGAAGAAGCTCAGTCAGCAGGTTGGTCATCCGCAGTTTCACAGCAGCCAGCCAGGAGGTGCTGGAATATGATTCATTGATGTGAAACAGGCCCGTGGTTATGAATAATTGATTGCATTTGCTATGAATATATAGACGTCGATCTGAGGGGGTTACAAACAACAGTAAAGTTCTGATGCAGAATGTGAATCTTCTGACAGGCCAAGATTGAGTCTGACCGCCTGATTGCTCTGGTGGGTAAAAAGCCTCCTCAGGAAACGGGCATCAAGGTGAAGAACCACTCCAGCACGCTCTCTCTAGCCCACCGGCGGGACTTCAAGCAGCTGCTGCAGGGCATCACCGGGGAGCTGCCGCTCCGGCTCAGCGACATCAACTTCAAGGAGTTCGCTGGCTTTCAGATCGCACTCCTCAACAAGGTACCCGCGCTCTCCTTTCAGTTCCAGTTCTGTAGTCTGTCATGATAATCCTCAAACTAGTTTTCCTGGAACAACCTTTATTTCCAAAGGATCTCAAGCCACAGCCCTATCGGAATGCTTATGACATTCCCAGGAGAAATCTGCTGGATCAGGTGACCCGAATGCGCACCAACCTTCTGAGAACGACCCAGAAGGTCATCCGAGGCCAGGATGAAGGTGAGCACCGCCGTGATGTGCAGTTCATAGCTCCCAGTGAGCTGGAAATGCTCATGCCGGGACCGGCTGCTCGGTTTCTCTTCCAGACTTCCTGCACAGCATCCCTGTGGGCCAGATGGGGAACTATCAGGAGTACCTGAAGACCATGCCCTCTCCTCTGCGTGAAATTGACCCCGACCAGCCCAAACGCCTGCACACGTTTGGCAATCCCTTCAAACAGGACAAGAAGGTGAGCAGCTAGGCGAAGACGTGATGTAGAGTGGGAATGCGGGAAGGGGATTTTACGGTGACGCTGCATTAACCCGATTACTGTCCACTCTGCAGGGGATGATGATCGATGAGGCAGATGAGTTTGTAGCTGGCCCCCAAAATAAAAAAAGGGTGAACCCTGGTGACCCCAACTCTGGCACTGCACTAAAGAGGAGGAGGAGCATGTCTCCACTGTTAAGACGCACACAGACACCACCCATCATCACAAACCACGTGGTGGGTAAAGGCGCCACGACCGGGACCCAGGGCCAGGGGGGTCTCATCAAACCCATCCCCCTGCACAAAGGTAAAAAAAAAAGAACCTAATTTTTGGCCAACGCTTGCAGTATTATTTTTGACACTGCTTTAGAACACTAAGATTCCAGGAAAGTCCCTCTGAGCACGGCTTAAAAAATGTACTTCAGTTGAAGCATTGGAATCTTACTGAAACGCTTATTTTTATGCATATATGATTGTTATTATTGGTTGATAACTTTAAGTTTTTACTTGGAATTCTTTGGGTCTCTGTGGGGTGCTTAGTTTTCCCTGGAAGGGACATTTCTGGACATCAAAGCTTGAAGATCAAAGCTCCATTAATGGTAGTGGGTAGCAAAACCGTAATGATTTGTATAATTTTCAGGATGTGTGCAGATTGGTTGGTCTAGATGGAAGTTATTTCCACCTCAGTTCAATTAAACTGCATGACTTCACATATCCTGTCTCTGACTAGTCTCCTAGTCTCCTAGTGAGGACAAGATGCATGTTCTTATGTCCATGTTCACTGCTGTAGTTTTGTTCTGTACTCGCTACATATCCAGGGCATGTGTGCTAACATGTCCCCAGATGTCTGCATTTTTAAAATGTCCTAAAAGAGCTTTTGCTGCCTGTATAGGATCTGAGATGAACAATATGCTGGCAACTGAGAGCAATGGAGACCGAGGGCCAGTTACCGAGACCTGTGAGACCTGGTCTGGGGGGGTGGAGAGTGGCCCTGCAGGCCTCAGTCTGGAGGAGAGAGGCGGTCTGGGAACTCTTGAAAGCTCTGAGGATCATGGCAGGCTGGAGGACAGGCTTACAGAAGACTGCTTGGACGAGAGACCCTCTGAACGGCCACAAAACTGTGAAGACTTGAGTCCCCCTGGCCAGCAGGGGGAGACGGAGGATTCGTTTGAAGACCCAGCACCAGGGACTATCATCATGATCCCTCTAGAGGGCAGCAATGCAGAGCTGCGCACGCAGGTCATCAAAGAGGTCCGCAAACCAGGACGCAGTAAGTCTTCTGACACACGCTGGTAAGGACTTCGTACCGTAAACCATGACCTCAGCTCACGACTTCCTCTTTTCTAGACTACGAAACGATATTCCGGCTCCTTGAGGAGGTGAAGGGACCTGTTTCAGTCCAGAGGTACTTCATCCACCATGCCATCAAAGAGGCTGCAAGGTGAGCCAGAAAATGGTGGCCGAGCTGGTAAGGAAGTGGAAGGTTGCAGGTTCGAATCCTTAACCGAGGTGCCACTGAGGGTGGTTTACAGCATTTAGCAGATGCCCTTATCCCGCCTCCTTGGGACTTCACATGGCGCATGTGTCTGGTGTTGTGTGAGTGACAGCAGGGCTCAGCGCTATCATGTGAATATAGCCAATCAGTTATTTTTGTGGGCGGGATCTTAAATGAAGCAGGAGATTGAGAATAAAGGCCACAGCGGAAGAGATGGCAGCGACACGCCAAACAATTTCATATCAGCCATCGTCCCTCAATAATCGACCAGGCCGATGATCGCCAGGACGGCCACTGCTTTCCACATCGGATTTTAAACACATTATGATTCAGTGTCTTCTCAGTTCAGTTCATAATACGCTGAACATTCTGTTCGGTGTGGTGAGGAGGGTGTAAGAAGAAGAGTATTGGGTGCGTTCACGAGTTCCCCCATCAGATGGCAGTGGGTGTGGTCCTCTGAAAGGAGCATTTTTAAAATTCTGTTTTACTGAGATAAAACCCAGAACAATGTTTCTGGACAGGTTCAAGAAACGAGTGCTGATCCAGCAGCTGGAAATGGCCCTGGAGGAGGTGGAGGAGAGGCATGTGGTGACGTCCCGACTCAACAACATCCACAGCAGATAGCGTCTTCAGAGCGGACTGACGACGGCAGAGGGACAGCAAGGGTCTCAGGAGATGTCTGACGTTCATGTTGTCCTGGTGAGGAGCGGTTTTACTGACGTGGACGAGCAATAACGGAGGCCGAGGCGTGGCTCCTGCCCCGCCTTCTCAGCTCAGCTCTTATCAAAGCAATAGTGTGTTGGGGGCGGGACTGACCAACAGTTGCCGCTCGGCTTCTCCCCACACTGCAGCACTGCTGCTCCTCACAACTTCTTCTTAACTAGATGTAAAATACTTTTAAATGTTCACACAAATCCATTATTTTTGATGGTGTTCTTTCCTGAAACTTTAAAGAAAGTTATTTTTGTTGTTTTCTTTAAGTTGTTTAAATAATTTTGTAAACGAATATTATATAAAATGCAAAAGTTTATGCTTTTTTAAAAAAATAAACTTAATAAAACGGAAGGAAAACCTGGAGAATCTCTGCATGCTTTGGTCTGTGGTGTGGTCTGACCAGTGGAATGTTTTCTTTGTGAATTAACAGCTGATTATTATTAATATTATTGTTGCATTTATAACTGTTACTGCTGTATTTTGCATCAATTCCACTTGTGGAATATGTAGCAGGACATTTGATACTAAAGAGTTGATGCTGTCTTACGCTTCATGATGAGTAACGATGAGTAACGGACTGCTGTGATGCAGTGATGGAGACCACTGCAGAAGCTCTCCGGTTTAATATGATCGTGCTTGAAGCGCTTGTACGAGTCCTTGATCAGCTGCCGCAGACTGGGCCCTTTCAGGAGTCAGCCCACCAAGTGGAACGCGTACTGGTAAGTTGTGGCGTTTCAGAGGCGCGGGACGGGACTTTTACTTTGGATTTGAAGGCTCTGTGGACTTTTATTTTGGTGGCCGGAAGTTGCGTGCCACGTGATCAGCAGAAGGAAATGTCGGTCTCCGTGTTCGGGCGGACCGTGCGAGATAAATAACTTTACTCTTTGAACGGAGCTTCTGTTTGCAGATTCATCCAGACGGAATGTCGTCCGCTCACGTTAAGCCGCTGGGTGGCGCAGCGGCTGGAAATGTGAGCTTTTTGGCTGGAAGAATCCCTCCGGCAATCGAGATCATGTCGAAATATATGAAGGATTTAGATAAAGAGCTTTTCCGCAAGATCCTCAAAGGTGGGTCGCTTCCGGTGGATTACAGGAAATAAAAGATCTCGTCACATGTAAACTGGTGGCAGCCCGGAGGAGCACAGACTCCCAGGTTCAAAGCCCACATCGTGTCCCTTTGTCCATCCAAATTGTAGATCGGTTTTCAATTGCTGTTGACTTTCAGCATTTGAGTTTATTTCTAGAGTTTTTAGTATTGACCATTTCTTTTTTTGTGCTGTATATCTGTACCTCTCATGTAAATGTTACATCTACTATCAGCACCACTACAGTAAAGCTGCCCTGAAGTGAAAGTGAAGTGATTGTCACTGTGTCCTCTGCATTTAACCATAACCCTTGGTGGGCAGCCATGAAAGGTGCCCGGGGAGCAGTGTGTCTGGCTGTACCTGACTGTGCCTTGCTTTGTCTGACTTTGGCTTTGTTTGACTGTGTCTGGCTTTGTCTGACTGTATTTGGCTTTGGCTGTGTTTGACTGTGTCTGACTGTGCTTGCCTGTGGCTTTGTTTGACTGTGTCTGACTGTGTCTGGCTTTGTCTGACTGTGCCTGCCTGTGGCTTTGTTTGACTGTGTCTGGCTTTGTCTGACTGTGCCTGCCTGTGGCTTTGTTTGACTGTGTCTGGCTTTGTCTGACTGTATTTGGCTTTGGCTGTGTTTGACTGTGTCTGACTGTGCTTGCCTGTGGCTTTGTTTGACTGTGTCTGACTGTGTCTGGCTTTGTCTGACTGTGCTTGCCTGTGGCTTTGTTTGACTGTGTCTGACTGTGTCTGGCTTTGTCTGACTGTGCCTGCCTGTGGCTTTGTTTGGCTGTGTCTGGCTTTGTCTGACTGTATTTGGCTTTGGCTGTGTTTGACTGTGTCTGACTGTGCTTGCCTGTGGCTTTGTTTGACTGTGTCTGACTGTGTCTGGCTTTGTCTGACTGTGCCTGCCTGTGGCTTTGTTTGGCTGTGTCTGGCTTTGTCTGACTGTATTTGGCTTTGGCTGTGTTTGACTGTGTCTGACTGTGCTTGCCTGTGGCTTTGTTTGACTGTGTCTGACTGTGTCTGGCTTTGTCTGACTGTGCCTGCCTGTGGCTTTGTTTGACTGTGTCTGGCTTTGTCTGACTGTATATGGCTGTGCCTGACTGTGTCTGGCGGTTTGTCTCTGATTGACAGTGGTGGTCACCGCGATTGAGGGAACGGACTGCTGTGATGCATTGGGGACCATTGCAGAAAGCTGCGACGTGCCGGAGGAGAAACTGAGCTCCGTAGTTGCAGGCATGCACGAGCTGCTGAGGGTGGCGCTGCGGCTGCCACCCTCAACTTTAAAGCAAGAGGTAGGAGCTTCTACATCTACAAGCACAGCTCCAGTACCACCCTCCATCATTAACTCTCTGCAGCTCTCTCTCGCAGGGCTTCAGAGAGGACTTGCGGGAGCTCAGGTGAATTATTGCTGCAACCCGTCTGACGAGTTTCTGAAAGGAATAAAGATGTTAAAGGAACTCATTTCTGCTTTTCTTATTACAGGATATCGGAGGAATATATATCGGATTTTGTCAGCGTTGTTTTTGGCAGCAGGTAGGTTTAATGTGAAGCTGCTGGATCTGGATCATGGTGTGTGTATGAATACAGGACGTGGCTGAACACTAGTGGGAGTTCGGCAGATGGCACATGAGGCTCAGATCACCGTTTTAGCGCCGTCTGCTGCTGCGCTGTTCTCTGCTACGTTCCCTCTACTGGCTCCCAGTAGCTGCACGCATCAGGTTCAAAATACTGATGCTGAGTAGCACCATCCTACCTCACAGCCCTTATTACACCTCGCACTGCACCTCGTATACTCCGAGCCTCCAGTACTGCTCGCCTGGTCCCTCCATCTCTGAAGGTAAAAGGAAGACGCTCATCTAGACTCTTCTCTGTCTTGGCCCCTCGGTGGTGGAATGAACTTCCAGCTCAGTCACTGAGCACCTTCACACGGCAGCTCAAGACCTTCCTCTTTAGAGAAGATTTAGAGGAACTTGTAACCTTCTTCTTGTCTGACTTCTGTATAGAAACTACAACAGAGTGAATAAAATAGATGTATTCATAGTTGGGTGTCCTAGTGAACCAGAACTGACCACTTCATCCATGGTGACATGGAATCACGTTGTAAGTCGCTCTGGATCAGGGCGTCTGCCAAATGCCTTAAATGTATAATGAAATAAAATTTGTTCTCTGCTTTATTGTATTTCATAGTTTCAACACAAGGTGGCGCTTCTGCCCTGTCAAGGCAACATCTTCACAAAATAAGTGCAACCAAAAAAAGCTCCAAAGAAATGCAAACTATCAAGCGAGTTCAGAAACTTCCAATCTAGCGAAGTTTCAGCAAACGGGAGGCTGATGGGCTGAACGTACGGAACGGCAGAGTGGCAACAGTTCACCACATTCTAGATCTAGATCTGTTGATCTGATCTCTGTTCTCACGTGTGGTGGGTTTTCCCCCCACATGTTTCTTATAGTTTGATTTATGGAAGAAACGGAGTGAATAAACTGATTGTATTCACGATGCAAGTCTGCCAAATGCCTGAAATGTAAATGTCGTATCTGGCGTACAGTCTATAAAGTGGCCCAAATTTGTCCTTCAGCCTGAATTGGACGGTGTGGTGAGATTTGTCTTTCCTCCAGACGTGAAGCGCTGGACATCGTAGCGTCACAGCAGGGTCCCCAGTTACCCCACATGGACGACTTCACCTGGAGAGTGGACGTCGCCATTTCAACAAGGTACAAGTTGTATTCGGGTCTTTCGAACTTAGCTGAAATGGGGACATTCAATGTATAGAGCGGGAGACTAACTTTAAAACTGTTTTGAGGATCAATTCTGTGCATCTTGTATTAAGGCAAATCCAGTAAGTAGAATGAATGTCAGAACTTTCCAGACAATGTTCACATGGTGCTTTACAGATCAGAAGCACAAAAGTAAAATAATCATTTATCTTAAAGATTGTCTTTAAACTAATCCATATAATCAATGAGAGTATTCCAAACCACTTCCAGGCGTGTTCTGGAGGACGCTGAGCAAGTCAGTGTCATTAGAAAGTTTGATGGTTTGACATTGAATAACCCATTTTTTTAAAATGAAACTGGTGTGTTTGTGGAAAAAGCTGTCTAGGCCGCGCTCTTCAGCCATCAATTCTCACCCAGATACAACTGTCGGACGGAACCCGGAGTCACTTTCAGGTACTGACTAATGCTCAATTATTGGGGGGTTCAACCGCAGGGCTCTTCCAGTGTTTTAGGGTGAATGGCTCATCACCAGTGCATCCTTTCCTCTGTAGGTCAGCGTGCCAAAATTCCAAGAACTGCGCTACAACGTTGCCCTTATTCTGAAGGAGATGAATGACCTGGAGAAGAGGGGTGTTCTGAAGATCCAAGACTGAAGCATTCCTGATGACAATTCATGAAAACGAGATTTTGAATGGATCCATTTTGACACTTTCAGATGTGTGTGTGATTAAAACTTTATCAAATGTCTGGTCTGATGTTATGATTTATGACATGACGTGAAGGTGGGGATCCATGATGCTGCAGAGCTTCTCTGCACCCTGCAGTCTTCATGGTATCATTTTAAACCCAGTCGACCATCCCAGTAAAGGAACGTTTCCTCATGTCTACTAAATCCAGTCCTAATATACTCAACAGACACTAAAGTAACGAGTTTTGTGGACATTTTGTTTTTACTTCCCATTTTATATACAAATGCCACAAAGATTCATGAACTTAAAGTCAGTACAAAAATAGAGCAAAAAAGAAATAAAATGTGATAAATAAATACAAGTTTCCACGTGGCCCCCGATTTATTCTACATTTCAGGCATGTGGTATCTTGTTTAGCTGTAAATAATTTAGAAATCGAAATATTAATGAGTTAGTCATTACAAGGCTGATGTTGGGAGCGCCGCCATGCGTCCAGTCTAGAAGACCGCAGGCAGCCTGCTTTGGTGCTCACTGCACAATTTGGGCCATCTCGCTCCAGGCCTTGGCCTTCTTCTTGGCCAGGGCCAGCCAGGGTGGCTCGTCCTGCGGCTGCACCACCGCTACAGAGCAGGTCACTGTAGAAGACACGTGACAGACTTCAACATGCTGTTCTTCACGAGGTGGCGAGATGTGCAGATGCCGCGGTAAACGGTACCTTTGACGGGCGAGTCCAGCGGTCTGGTTTGGTCCTTGGAGACTTGGCTTGTAAAGAGAGGCAGTGAATGTGTTCTGCGCACATTGTCCTGGAAGAGGGTTTGGAAATGTCAGTGCAGTAAAGTATCGCACCTCTGCCAGAAGCGGGAGGATTCCGGGTACAGTTGTGCCCAGCAGTGTCAGATCACATCCATATAGCAAGAAGAATTAGTTCAATGAAAAAGAAGTGGAATTGTGGATGAACAGGCCAACCTCAGTGAGAGATTTCCCCAGCAGAGGCTCCTCCAGAGAGTTCTCTTTAAAAACCTTCTGCTTCCGCCGGGCCAGTGAGATCCAGCCTGCACTCTCGGGGCTTGGATGTGGAGCTTGGCCTGTGGCACAACCTGAAATCAACATTTCATTCAAGCCAACGCTGATAGATGCTGACTTTTCCCTGTTCAATTCATTTAAATTAAAATAACTAATTTGTCCCCAAGGACACTTAGTGACGGTTACATCTTAATTTCATTACTGTACCACAGCTCATTCGTTATATTCTGAAAGGATTTCTTTGTAAACCACTTGTCATGAGACTTTTTATGGAACTTTTTATAGACCAGTGAGCAGCAGTAAACAAACTATGGTAACCAAATTTTAAAAAAAATCTCTTTATGCACACACTCACAGTGGATCCCCCAAGTTCCCAAGATACCAAAGTCCTCATTAGAAACTTACACTTCAGTAAAATAATTTGCCTTCAAAAGTAAAGGTTCTGTGCTTTATTATGGCTATTGCATAATCAACTCATTTTATGTAAATAGACTGTAATGTCACTCCTGACACAACTACAGTACTGGCCAAAAGTTTGGACACCTTCTCATTCAATGTGTTTTCTTTACTTTCATGACCATTTACGTTGGTAGATGCTCACTGAAGGCATCAAAACTATGAATGAACACATGTGGAGTTCTGTACTTAACAAAAAGTGGAGACCTGACCTCCACAGTCACCGGACCTGAACCAAATCCAGATGGTTTGGGGTGAGCTGGACCCCAACAAGTGCTAAACACCTCTGGGAACTCCTTCAAGACTGTTGGAGAAGCATTTCAGGTGACGACCTCTTGAAGCTCATCGAGAGAACGCCAAGAGTGTGCAAAGCAGTAATCAGAGCAAAGAAACTAGAATATAAAACATGTTTTCACTTATTTCACCTTTTTTTGTTAAGTACAGAACTCCACATGTGTTCATTCAGAGTTGTTGCGTTAATTCTACCAACGTAAATGTTCATGAAAATAAAGAAAACACATTGATTGAGAAGGTGTCCAAACTTTTGGCCTGTGCTGTATTTATATCAAGTCTGGTGACCATTAAAATGATCATAAGCACAAAGTATTTCATTCAGGTCAAATATGTTTACCATCAAACAACAGGATTAGAGAACAGCCAAATTTTCAGTTTAAAATGTATTTTTACAGTCATATGAAAATGCTTTGGAACCCCTCTCGGGCTGCATAATAATTACTCTATATTCATAAAATAAAAAAAAACACGGAACATCTGGGGAGTTTTCTGAACAAAGCTTTTTAGTGATGAAGTATTTAGCTGTATAAAATGAAACCAAATGTGGAGCGGCTGTGCAAAAATGTGGGCACCCTTGTCATTTCACTGATTTGAATGCAGGGTTTTAATATTCCAACAAGACAATGACCATCAAAGTCATTCATGCAGAGGAAGAAATAGAATGTTCTGGAATGGCCGTCACAGTCTCCTGACTTATGTGATTGCTAAATATGATTGCACATTGAGGCAAATCACAATTTTTCTGTTAATCCAAACGTTGAAATACTTCTGTTTCCACACGGCAAGGACCGATTTTAAAAGAGATTTACCTCTTTGAACGCTCAGCCAATATTATACAAAAATCCCCCAAATGAAGATTTTCATATGACTGTAAAGTGTGGATAAGTGTAGGGAGTGGCCAGGTTTGAAGTTCTTGAAAGGAGTATTTGAACCAATGAGTAATGTATGCTTAATACCGCGATCATGGTACCTAGATTTCTGTCTGGCTTGACTAATCCACTTCTTGTGATGTCTGATTCTGAAGCAGGGCCATGTTGGAGGTCATCGGGTCGTACGTCTGTATCAGAGCCCTGCCGAAATCGCACCGGTGTCTTTCTCAGACGAATCCCAAAGAGGTTTTCAGGGTTGGGTTCCTCAGACGCGGAGGATCTGCCAGTAGGTGGAAGAAGGATCGGTGTGCTGAGGGTCCGCACTGGGCTGAAAAGACACTCAGGCCTCACTGGGGTTAAGGTCTCAGCCTTCTCTACAGTGTGTTTAGGGGGGCTGACGGAGACGTTCTCGCTGGATGATGGTTCTTTGGTGGATCCTCCATTTGCAGTTCTTTGCCAGGCAGAGGCTATGGTGAAACGAATTTGTCCTGTCTCTTGTTCTTCAGGCTCCTGGATGGTGGGGATGCTGTCAGAGTGGAGAACAACAGTTGTGGACTCAGCACATGCAAGAGATGCAAAGTCTTGTCTGTCTGTTGCCCTGTTTTCAGTCTTGGATTGTATAATATCTTCTTCAGGTTCAGTGAGGAGCCTGGGAGTGTTGAGAACATC
Source organism: Denticeps clupeoides (assembly GCF_900700375.1). Taxonomy (NCBI): domain Eukaryota; kingdom Metazoa; phylum Chordata; class Actinopteri; order Clupeiformes; family Denticipitidae; genus Denticeps; species Denticeps clupeoides. Next base: position 18,863,158 of record NC_041724.1, on the reverse strand, counting down.
AGGCTGAATAAGTTCTTCATCAGAGTCAGGGAGGTCCTCAGACCGCACAACAGCTACTTCAAGGTGCTCAAGGTTTTCTTTGTGTAGATTGATTAAATCGAATTGGGAGATGTTTTCTTCTGGACCAAAGTGGACCTGAGGTGGAGTGCTGTGTTCTTGGTGAATTGTGAAGACTTTGAATTGAGTGATATCTTCTTCAGAACCCCGTAGATCATCAAGCTGTTGGATGGACACAGTGGAGGACTTCTGCCAGGAAGTGGGCTCTTCAGTTACATGCAGGTTCGAGAAATAAGGCAGACTTTGTTGGTCTATGCAGTCATCAGTATCTTTGGTTTCAACATCATTTGGCTCTTGCATCTCCATTTCTACACCAAACATCTCCTCTCCCATACGGATTGAGCTCTCCTGCTCCTTTTTAAGTTGTTCAACACATTTTGGCTGTATTTCCTGGTCAACTGACTCCTGAATATCAGGCACATGTGAGACAAATGTGAATAAAAAATCTTCATCTTCATCCTCCCCAGGTTCCCCTTCCACTTTCCTTTCTCCATTGTCTTCTTCCATAAATCTACCATTTTCTTCCATTTCAGCATTTGTCCTCTCATCCTCCTTCTCATCTTCTTCCATCTGATCAGTTCTCAGGTCATAGGTCAGCTGCTCCTCCTTTTCCAGACCAGTGTGGGTTTGATGGCAACAGACAGGCTCTTTCTCAGGGTGGTGTAGCGGTGTAGAACATCTGCATGTTTCGGACTCAGACATATCGTCCTCCCTCTGAGATTCTGCCTGGTCTTCGTCAGTTTCATCGACCACACGGTCCACCTCTCCATTATCCACCTGCATTAGAGACAACTGCTCAGTGCACAACAGTAGCAAAAACACCAGACCTTCACTTTTACTAACTTACTACGTTCTTTTCCATTTCCATTATTATTTTCATAACTTCCATACACACACACACAGTTCTTTTATCCCTTATATACACTGTATATAGAGTACATCTCGATAAGAACCACTTCAATAATAAACTGGTCCTTCAATTCAGTCCCAACTTGCAGTATCCAGTACCAACACACCTCCATTTCCAGAAGCACACCTTCAGGTCTCAGGACCAGGCCAGAGGTCAGGGAACTCAGAACTTCCTGCAGCAAAGACCCAGTCTCTTCAAGGCAGGTCTTGCTGCTCTGCTCAAGGAGAACATTCCCTGCAGGGATCGTCAGAAGAGTCGAAGCCTCACAGGAGTCAGACAGGCGGGATGGCAAGATTTTAGCCTGTTGCACATATTCTTCTCCATCTGAACTGTAGGAGGACAAGGATGTAGCTTGACCTTCAGCAATCTGAGGCTGAGCAGGAAATTCTGGCCTGGAATCCTGGTCTGGAATCTGTATGAGGTCTTCTGCGCTCTCATCTAGTATTTATGCAGTGCAAACATATTAATAATCAGTTGAAATGACATGCAATTTGTTGCATTAAAAATAAAACGTGAATCACCTACCCCCCTTCTCCTCCAGTCGCACCTTCTCTCCCTCCTCCTCTCTCTCCACCTCAGTCTGGGTATTCTCTCCATCTCGGCTCCATTTCTCCCTCTGTTGGGACAATTGATGGAATCACATCCCCACAGTTCCTCAATCTGGTAACAATTTTCACAAGTTCTCATCTAAGAACAATCAGCACTGTATGTCATACTAAACGATTTGTACAAATAATAGCACAACCAATCTATCCATGAATAACTATGAAGCAAAATCGCTAATCTGCTATATTAAGTCTGGCTCTCACAGTGGCAGGCCTCCTTTTGGTGCAGGCCTTGTTCTTGATGTTAATGCGGTGCCGGGCCATGGAGCTGTCCAAGCAGGCTGATGCGCTTGCAGGCTGGCTGAAGTCCACTGGGATCTCGGGGTACACCGCTTCACACATCTGCACAGGAACAAATTCTCTTTATTTTCCCATTCAAACACACATCCAACTCGCAAATTACAGCCCCGCATGACTGGTTGATGTCGAATGGCATTCCAAGACAAATTGACTGACAATTAATGCACAAAAACAGCTTTTAGAGAGCAAATCTTGCCCCAGTGACCTGGGTACTTCCTACAAGACCAGGTGGAAAAGGGTCTTCTTGACCTGTCAGTCATCAACTCTCACTAAAATACACAATACAGACGACCTAACTACCTCTAATAATTTAAAATAAATTTTCCTTATATGACAAAGTCCACAAACTCAAAATACTAAGTGTCCATTTAAACGATGAAATATTGGTGGCACGGTGGCCTGAACTAAACTGGGATCCGTAACCAAATGATCAGACAAGATGATGCGAGTCTCACAGCAGCCCACAGCGAAGGAACACTTTTCTAGCGTACGGATGTAGAAACGCTGAGGCTGACGTAAAAAGCTCTGGTCTGGCAGAGAGAGGAGAAACATGCCGAGTCTAAAAGCGACCACTTTGTGGGAGACAGTCTGGCTCCAGGCAAACCAACACTAAATCAGTCCCTCAGTAGAGGAGAAGACCTCACCGAGGTGCTGGCATACGGACCAAAAAAAATGGGTCAAAGTCGATATGACATCCAACTAGTTATGATGTGAAGATCCACGAGTTACCAAAGACCAAAATCCCAACAGAGCATTTACAGATCCCTGCTGAATGCCTTGTGGGAGGAATTCAAGTTGTTCTCCAGGTGAAACAGATCTCACACACGATCAAATATCCACACATACACACTCTTAAGTTGTGGCATTGTGGCTTCACGTTCCAGGATGAAGATAAAAGCCTCTCGTCCAAATGTGGAAGCAGCTGTTAAATGCAGACAGCGGAGAGTATATCTGGCCAAATGTTAATCCTGTTACCTAGGCAACCCTGCCTCCGCTGGTAGTATAGTATAAAGTATAAGGTAAGGAATTTATGGCAGTTCATGGCCTTAAAACCTTGCAAGGTCATAAATGCATATTTTTATTCAACTTACAGAAACTAGAGAGAAACGGCACATACAGTAAAGAGACACTTCACCCCTGTTTTGGATGTGGGAGGGGAAAAGGAAGCTTAAAAAAAATGAACGGTCATTTTGGTCCCGTTGGTCTCACTACGTTGAAGACATGTCTATACCTTTTGCACCAATCACAAAGTGAGTCCGTTACAAACGTCGAGCACAAGATTTTCACTATGGCATAAATAAAGATGATTACTTAATAATGTGAAGATATTAATATCACTCATGTTTAAAATAATATACTAAATGTGCATCTATGGCCATTGATAAGTGGACATCAGTAAAATGTCCCTTCACGGTAACATTGAATGAACAGCCGTGTTGGTCTTCACTGCGAGGACATGCCAGCATTCAGTGCTTTAGATGATCTAGTGTGAGGATTAACTGTGGATCCAGATACCTCAGAAGATACAGTCTTATGTCTTATTTTGTGAGACGAAATGAACAACCTACACAATATTGGGCAGGTGGTTTTAATTTAGTGGTTTATCCAAATGTTTAATGTGTACAAGTGAATGGAGGATTATCATAGCGATCCAGTTCCAGCTTCCTGCCGCGTCACTGTCCCTCCAAACTGACTCTGGAGTTGAGGGGACATGCCCGCTGGCTGTATGTGATGGTCTCTGGTTGACTGTTTTGTGTGTGGTTGGCTAGGACTGAGCCATGACCTGGTGGGCGGAGCCACCCAGTACTGGGAACTCCATAGGGCTGCAGGGCAGGCCATCGTCCTCAGACAGAGTCCCGGTGTCATCATCGGTCCTCGGCAGACGTGATCCATGTGTAATAGACTGCTTCAGCTGCAACTGAGGGGGACGGGGGAAAGAGACGAGAGATGTCATCACCAATATAATTTTCATTTATGTAAGCTTATCAATACTCTTTCCACTGCAAACAGTTGGATTTAATAATGAAGGTCATGAAGGTCATCAGCATATTCACGATTCTGATCTCTGAAAGCAAAGCCTTCATTTTCCTGTGCTGTAGAACGGCCTATGAACTTATGCAGTTCCCTATGCAGCCAGTGTACTTCAGGCCCATCTGAAGCCCATCTGTGCATCTGGTACAGGTGCTAATGCAGATTAAAGCACATTATTCCTGCTGCACAGAAGGCTCCAAGAATATTATATATTGAGTTTTTGCTACTCTGCACACTCTTTTGTATATTTTGCATATCTGTACATAACTGCTTTTACTACCTGTGTCTTGTCTTGTCTTGTCTTTTTGTTGCACTGTCACTGAAACAAATTCCTCGTATGTGTAAACATACCTGGCAATAAAACCGATTCTGATTTGGAGTTCACACTGGATATGATGAGCATACCTGTAGAGACTTCACTTTGTCATGGACAATGTCCTGAGATGAGGGTGAATCCGAAACAAAGACGCTGTCATGCGACAGGGCTTTAAGTGCCAAGTTGATCTTTGACCTTTGCACAAGAGCACAGTATAGAGCAATTCAGAATGTAGAATCCACACAATCTCCCACGATGAACAAGTCATGCACTGGAATAAGTGAGCGATTCTGGGCTGATACAGGTATTAAAAAAAAAAAAAAAAAAAGTCTTTTATTGTCATTGTCCCTTTTTGCTCACTAGAACTGCTTTTTTTGTTGTATGTGAACAGAAAATTTTTATTTTTATAGCATCAAATGTCTTCATACCCTGACTGACTGTCCTTGTCTGCATGGACAAGTGTGGTGTCTGGACCACTGACATGATCACTGGACTGACTGGACTTCAGCGAGGTGTCTCCTGCTCCGGATCCTGATTCCTTCCTCTTCTTCTTTACAAAAAAGCTCTTAAATGCCTGGAATTTGGACTTCTTTTTCCCTAAAGAATCAGGGTCAAACAAAACAGATTCATTTTTTGCAGAATAACTGAGAGGGTCGGTCTCCCATTCATGAATTAAGCCTCGTCCTAGACAAAATGCATTTTTAGTTGCGCTACAATAGTCTGATTAAAGTGTAACACAAAAAAGAACACAGGACAACTACGGCTCAGTTCCACAACAGAAGACTAAAAAAAGCGTCAGGAAGGAGGAGGACTGTGAACTCTGACCTCTGTCAAACAAACATAAACAATAAGTTCATCACTTGAGCTTTTCAACATCCTGCCTCGGTCTTGGGAAAGTCACATGTGACCCAGCTGTGTCACGTCTCAGGAAACAAACAACTCAGAGAGAAGATATTTCCATCGGTCCGCCTCTCACGGAGCGGGAATTCCTTTTAACAAACGTGCATTTATTCCATCTATGCAGCCGTTTTCCTATCATGGGTTGCAGGAATGGCGTATGGATGAGACGAGACATGTTGAAAAGGTTATAATATTTCATCTTGCAATCTGGTGCAGTCAACCACGTGTGTATATATATATATATGACTGAGCTTGCATCAGTCATTTTGCATTATTATCATATATCTAAAAATAGATAAAATACATAGATAAGTAAATAATCAATCAGCAGAAATAATCTGCATATCCAAAGAATTTGTACGAAGTTTTTTTTTTTTCCAGTTATTGTGTCAAATATTACTATTTCCTTAAACAGCAGATTCAGGGATGTTTAGCTGTCACTTAAGATTACATCTTTAGATCAGACTTGTAAATATGAGCATAGATCCACGGCTAGACTGGCTAAGCTCTGAGGATGGGGGCAGAGATACGCCACGTACCTGGGTTCTCCTCCACGGGCTCCTGGTCCACCACCGCGTCAGGAGGTCCTGTCGCCATTCCACTGCAGTGTTGACTAAAACACACACTCAGTATTATTAGCGGTTTATAACTCTCACGACACTCATGCAGGCTTCAGCTGATGTCGGGTATTAGTGTAAAGTTCACAGCAGAAAAATTTATTAAGATCAATAAAAGAGACGATACTTCATTCAAAACAGAACCTAGACAACATGTTCAACTGGGAATTTGTTCACCTTTATCCAGTCAAGGAGCTGATTTAAAAAAAAGTTGGCACGGGGCTCTCCAATCTGTGAAAGGCCCCACAAATAATCTACAGAGCATAACATCATCAGAAGATTCAGAGAAGCTGGAGATATCTCTGTGTGTGAGGGACGAGGCTGAAGAACTTCAAGCCCTCAGATGACGCTGCATCACTAATCAGCATGATTTAGTAATGTCATGACAAAACCTCCAGTCATTGTGAAGCACATGGTGACATAGTGAAATGTGTCCTCTATATTTAACCATCACCCATGGTGAGCAGTGGGCATGACAGGCGCCCGGGGAGCCGTGTGTGGGTGATTTCCCTGTTTGGCCCTTACAGTCATCTGCTGGAACTATAATATACAACATCGTAATACATAACTGGACTGCAATAACCTCTATATGCCATCATCTCCTGGATGTATCTTACTGAACATCCCAGGGTGATGGCTTCTTCTCAAGGTTTCTACCTCTTTTGCTCACTAGGGGTCTTGAGCTGTTATTCCAATACGAGGCACGTTGTAAAAAGCAGTCGGACCTTCCTGGGAGGGAAGGTCATCTTTGGTCATTTTGAGATTTTCACAGATTTCTGAGAGGGTGAACCAGTGTTTCACCACTATTATCTACAACCAGAATCACTATTAAGTACCATGACCAGCAACAGAGAACAAAATCGCATCAAAGGACCGGGAAAGAGATGTATTTGAAGATAACTCTTTAATAAAACCCTTTAAACAGATCTCTGACCCAGGACAGGCAGGGAGAAAATCTGATATTCAGGAAATTCAATAAAGATCAGATTTCTTAATTTGACTAGTATATTTTTAAATATGGCCAATTTTGAATATTAAGATAAGTGATTGAAAATGTTTATTTTTTGCTTACATTATCTGTTTCTATATTAATAGAATTCCTATATTACTGTCAGTAATATAACAGTGAGCGGCCCGAATTTGATTATTCATCAGAGTAGCATGATTAAATATTGAATATCATTTTACTAAAAGACTAAAAACCAGCATTGGATTTACTATTAATAACAAAACATTACAGCTTGAATTAGTCAATCATGGCATGAAACTTCATAATATTATATAATTATTATATCCTATGAATAATATTGCGTTTCTTTATGGCTCCTGCCTGCCAGTCACTCTAAGTTCATCTCTGGGCACGGGTGGGACTGAAGGACTGGTCTTGAATTTCTGTCATCCTCATAGCAGCACACTGTCAGGCGTTTCATTTCAACTTTTAACTTTTTCAGGAGAAGAACAGGGTAAAAGATTGAGAGTCAACATCAGTAACCTGCCATCAGCATCCCATCATCCTCACTGGTGCAGTCACATGAAGAGCTTCCAGCCAATTAATTATAGTAATTCAGGTCCACCTCACACACTGCCAGAGGTACATTAAATGTCCCCTGATGCTGTATCTGAAGGCTTGGTGCAGAATTACAGCCACTTTGAGCCAGTCCCACAATGAGATTTCCCAGGATGCGCCGTTTTGGTGTCTGTAGTTTTAAATCACAATGAGGAGAGAGGCGGGGCAAGGAGAGCGGCCTATAGAAGTGAGCAGGCATTCGTGGAAATTACGTCACCAACACCGTTCACCAACAACGTTTGCCGCTGACAGAAGGTCGTGTCTATTAATCCACTGGTAGTCTCTCCTGACATTTTTACATCCTATGCCAACTGCAATGCAGTGGACATAGCACGAGAAACAGGAGGTAACCTTTCCTCTTATGACATCATAAGGGGACAAATTCCAGATCCGACCATCTGAGCTGCTACTCTCTGAAGAGTGAAGCAGAATGACCAAAGCACTCTTTACACCTTTTACTTTTACAGTAATAATACTATCGCCATTTCTTAAATCATCTCACAGTCACATTTTCATGACAGGGGAGAATTGGCAGATTCTTTTTAGAGCAACGTGGTTTGTTCACTGGGATTGGCCGTAATACTCGTGAAAAGGGACAAACGTAGTACTGGTTAGAATGGGATTAGAATTGTTTTTATGGTATTCCTGCATGAATGGTATTCAAATGGGTGTTAAATATACCCATTTGTTAATTTGTTAGTAGCCTAGTGGGTAAGTCCACAAGTCACAGGTTCAAACCCCACTTACTACCATTGTGTCCCCAACTGTAACTACTGATTGTAAGTGGCTCTGGATAATGGTGTCTGCTAAATACAATAAATGCAAATGTTACTATATATTTCACTATCTATTTTGCGTGACGTGGTTCTGGTGCATAATCAAACTGGAATCAATCATAATCAAACAGCCTTCTGTATTTTCCTATGTGAAGAACGAATGTTGGCAATACATAAATGCACAATGCGGAGAGCGTGGAAAAAATGCACCGCAAGGAAGTCCATAAACTCTTCAGGGCGGGAATAGTTGTGATGTAGGTCAGTGTGTTTGCAGGGAGCGCACTGGAGTAACGCAGGAGACAGGAAGTCTTTATAATGAGAGCAGGACGAGGTGGGAATGCAGGTGGCAGTCAGAGACGCTTAGTCAGAGCGGGCAGGGTCCTTAGAAGCGAGTGTGTTGCACTACTCTGTTAACCTGGTAGCCACGTTCTGCTAGTAGGAATGTTCTCATGGCGCAAATTACATACAGCACAACAGGGTCAGAACAAAGCCGAGTTTCACATGGGAAACTGGGTTCGACTAAATGCATGATGGTGAAGTTGGGTTAACCTGACCTATGCAATTTCAAGCAGAAATATGCAGCTACCAGATCTGTCCGAACTCCAAAGGCCAAACAGGTCTCCTGCCTCACCACCGTGGCATGAGGGCGCAGAGGGAAACCATCCAATCCACATTCTCACTGCACATTAAAAGCAGTCACTTACTCAGTGTTTGGAACAACTTTAACAACTCATACAATGAAACCAGATAAAGACCCACTCAAATACAGCTTCATTCATTCATGCAGACATTAAAATATTTATTCTAGAATTTCTAATACTCTAACAGGGTTATAGAACCCCATCTGTGCACTTGGCCAATAAATGCAATTTCCCCTTATTTAGATGTAGTTTCAGGGCAGTAAATGCAAGCAAAATGATAGGAAAAGTAGAAAATGTTTTTAGTTACTTTGTTTCACAAAACAGCACTGAAAATTACAATTCCATACCAAAAAATGAAAATCTTATTTCAATACGCTGCTGAGAAACAACATTATCAATTTGAAGCATATATGTTGGGTACTTAGTCCCCACGTGTTCCCGAACCTGGCCAAGCTATAAAAATAGAAAGACAAATACAATCATTTTATTGCGTAGTTTCTGACTTCTGACTCAGTTTACAGGAGTTAGTTTTAATAAAACCAAGTTAACCTCTGTGCCCTGCGTCTGATTGTTCTTCTGCTTTGGTGCCAATATGCACAAACAGTACACAACGGGGGGGTGGGGTCGGAGCCTTATCAAGAGCACTGACATTTCTACCTACAGTACCTTTACTTCATTTACTAGTTTGAGTGAAAAGTTGAACCTTTTCCATTATGTATAAATAAAGCATGCAATTTTATTTAAACTTCTTAACCAGCAAAGCTGAATGACATTAGATTAACAGTATGGCAGCATATAAAGGTCTTATGCTACACATTTCTCAATGCACTCTTTTTCATTTATTGTACTTTTATGGTTAAAATGTAAAAGCAGCAGCACCAGTGCTCTCTGAGAAAGAGCTTCAGGCCAGGCCAAGACAACAGTTCCATCTGGAAGCAGATTAGTTCAGCCGACAGAAAAGCCCATTAACCGCCGCCTGTGAGAACCCACACAGACGTCCTGCAGGAGGGACACAGGCACAGGGGGGACAGCACATCATGACCTGACCTCTGGTGCTACAGAGTCCTCACTCAACACATAATGACCCTTGTAATGTCCTGCTGTTTAATATGGCAGCTACAGGTCTTCCAGGAGGAAACAGGCTGTTATTGTCCTCCCGTGGACAGTCATAAGACCAATTCACACTCAGCAGCACAGAGCACCGTTTAATCCATTTTCATGAAAACACAAGACAAACAAGCACACGCCCGCTTTATCCGCGAAGTCCGTTACACGAGTACCAGGCTGCTCGCGCAAGATAACACGGCTCCGCCACTTCAACCAAAGCAGACACGCGAGGGACCAAATTCTGAGTTCCACTTACTTCTGCACCCTCAAGCAGCCAGAAAGTCCAGCCATGGTTCCAGCAGCAGGCAGCAGTGTGTAAATCCTCGCGAGTATCTGCCGGCGGCGGCGGCGGGGGGGGGGGGCAGGATGGCCAGAGCCGCCTGTGGTTGGATAATGACACGGCTGAAGTTACCAGAGTTCACTACATCCTCCCCCTCTCCAGGCCTAATCCTGGCCTCAACCCGCACTTCACAGTCACCGATGGGACGTCCGAGGAGACGACGCAGCACCCGGCACAATTCAACAAAACTACCACATTAATACACAAGATAAACCGCTGGCACTGCTCTAATGTGCACACGTTTGTGTAAATTGTAAAAAAACAAAAAAAACAAATAAAAACTGAAAACTGAACAAAATGTAAAAAAAAAACAATAATAATAGGTGCAGTAGGGACAAAAGCCGAGTGAAATTCCCGGATGGATCACTATTAACCCATGCAGCTCAGCACGCGGTGAAATGTGTCCTCTGCCTTTAACCACCAGCAGCAGTGCAGAGATAACGGTTCTGCATCCTTTTCCCAAATTAAAGGCACAGTTTGTCTTCCCGTGCAAGTTCTTCTTTAGATGTTTGCAGGTTCGTAGTTTTGAGCCCAGCATGTGCTGGATGGCCAATATTGTAAATTTACAATCACATGACCTGATTGGTTGGAGACTATTA